>NC_058519.1:301270082-301285082 GCF_904849725.1 Hordeum vulgare subsp. vulgare
TTGTCGTTGTTGTCCTCGTTGTTGTTGTTGTTGTCATCGTTGTTGTTGTTGTTGTTGTTGTTGTCGTCGTCGTCGTTGTTGTTGTTGTTCTTGTTGCTGTTGTTGTTGTTGTTGTTGTTGTTGTTGTTGTTGTTCTTGTTGTTGTTGCTGTTGTCGTCGTCGTCATAATGGTTTATGGGGCTTGTCTGCACCGTTGCGGACGCGCTTTAACGTCTGTGGTGGGGCTTGCCAGTCATGAAGCCCGCCGGGTCGGTGAGCGCCAGTACCTTGTGTCGCGGTGGCGCCAGCTTGAGGTCGTCACGAACCTCGGCCGCCTACAGCGGGAGCGCGCTCGCGCATAGCCGGAGGCATCCCTCGTTGTAGCGGTAGAAGACCGCAAGCGCGCTCTTGCTGAGGCTCATGAGGCTGATTGTTGGTGCAGGGCCTGCGAAGACCGCCACAGCGAGCTTTGCGCCTTCATCGACCGTCTTGAAGAGCAAGCTGAGCCGAGGGCCTCCCTCGGGGGCCCACGGGCAGAGTTCTTCCACGCCGGCCCTCGAGCATCCGCCGACTTGCTGGTGCTTGTAGAGGTGGAGCAGTGCGTGGAGCAGGAGCGTGTGGAGACGAGGGAGCGCCAATTGTCGCTTGCCGAGAAATCCCTTGCCTCTCGTGAAGCGAAGCTTTAGGAGGAGATAGACAAGGGGGTGGGGGAGGCTCGACGTTAACTTCTTCTCGATTACCGTGCGAAGTCGAGGCTCCAGGAGTCCCGCTTCCTCAAGCGTCGTGGCTGCCTGCAAGATTAGGTCATTGCCCTCCGGAAAAGGCTGGATCAGGAAATGGAAAACCGACAGGCCGCGCTGGACGCTTAGGCCACTGCCGAGGGAAAACTGTCTAATATCTGCAAACAAGTGAAAGGCGTGGCTTCCCTGGTTGGAGAGCCTTCCGAAAAGGCAGCCCACGCTCGTAGCCTTCAACTTGACCGGTCCAGGATGTTTCGGTCCCTCGAGCGGAGGGCTTCCCGTGCTCTGAGCGACATGTGTGGAAAAGGCGTCTCCGGTCCCCAGATTCCCGGTGACTCCTGGTGCTTGGGCTTTTTCTACCGCGTCATGGAGCATCTCGAGGCGGGGCCCGAGAAGGCCCTTGCGCTTGCGGAGGAGAAGAGCCGCGACCTTCTGGGGCAGGCCGCCTCGGACGTCTTCAGCCACCTCCTTCGCCTCGACACCGACTTTGACTTTGCTTCGGTGTTGGATCCAGTGCGAGAGACGATCCGAGCCCTCGCCGAATGGGTCTAGGTTCATGTGGAAGACCTGGTGTCATGGCTTGCTCTAGAGGGCCGCGGCGTGGGCTCCGATGACGACGTGTCCTTATGATTCACAGCCTCGTCCTCCTGATAGGTCCATGTGTTATGTTTAACAGCAGCTAGGTCGTGTATGGTGGGTACCTTTTAACGTTTTGCCTAATGACGAGGTATGTGCGACGCTTCCATGCTGGCCGCGACTATTGCCATCCTGTGATGTCGCCATGCTGATGATTTGTCGTGCGAGCGTGGGCTCGTTCGTGGTGCATCCTTCCTGCTTTTGGGGCGGTTTGAGGACCCTTTCGGAACTCTGTGTCGCCGTGTGGTCCAACCCGTTCCAAGGTTTCTCCTCACAGGGCAAAGCCCCGGCGCCCTGGGGGCCGAGTGGATTGTGACCAGTGAGGCCCTTGAGGCATGTTGCTTAGGAGCCCCCTTTGACACTCAAGCCACTCTACGTCGTCAGGCCCAAGTCCCGTACATTTCCCTGCCGCTGCGGAGCTCGCGCTTCACAGGGCGGGGCCTCGCCATTCCCAACGCCGACCGGATCTCCCGGACGTTGCCAACAATGTTGAGTGGCATTATGAACGGTTAGGGTCCTAAGGCGGAGCCCATGAGCCCCCTTTCTGGCGCTCGAGCGATTCCGCATACCGCCTCTTTTTGCGATTGCCTCGGGAGTACCGGAGACCTCCCGAGGTTCCCGCGAAACACCAATTAGAGCAAAAGGGGAAAAGAGAACACGAGTTCGGCAAAGAGAGAGAACATAGAAACGAAATCCCCGCCCTTCTTTTCTTTTCAAAATATCAAGTAGAGAAACCTGCAAGCCCTCGACAGCTCCGGATACAGCAGAAAGGGAAAGGCCCTAGTGGGCCTCAACTTAAAACGCAATGAAGAGACGAGAAAAAACCGCGTCCGGCATCCTAGCTATTCATCGCCTCCGTTTCCCCCGAGCGCTGAGCATGGGGCTTCCACTAGGCGTGGGGTGGACCCCTTTCGCGCCCTCGGGGGGCCCTGGGAGTATACAGCCTCGGCTCGTTATTACATGAGAGTTTCACGGTGGGGGTGTATATGGGAGGTCACGAGGACGCTTTGGCCTCGCGAGTGTCCCTACCCCCGAGGCATTAGGCGCCTAATTCCAGAAGTCATTGGGGGACTGTGTTGATTCCTCCGTCCTCTCCACTAGGCGTGGTGTGGACCCCTTGCACGTGCTTAGGGGGCCCTGGGCGTATACAACCTCAGCTCGTTATTACGTGAGAGTGTCATGGGATGAATTAGGTTTCGGAAGAATTGAATGACGATGCAGTGTCGATGCAAAGGTGTCGCCGGGGCATCGAGGGGGTGGCGCCGAGGTGTTACGGGTTGATGCGGGGCCTGGGGATGCGGGCCCCATGGGCGTGCGCCCCGCTTGCGGTCTCGGGCTTGTAGCGGTGTGGCGTGGCCCGCCCTGAGCGATCCCTCGAGCGAGGGGGGAACCCCACGCGCCCATCGGTCGGAAGACTCGCCCAGGTGGTGGGTGCCGAATCCTCGGGGCGATGCATGATGTCTAATACGCAACCTTCTCCGTGTAGACGTTGTTGGGCCTCCAAGTGCAAGGGTTTGTCAGACAGTAGGAATTTTCCCTCAAGTAGGTGACATAAGGTTTATCAATCCGCGGGAGGAGTAGGATGAAGATGGTCTCTCTCAAGCAACCGTGCAACCAAATAACAAAGAGTCTCTTGTGTCCCCAACACACCCAATACAATGGTAAGTTGTATAGATCCACTAGTTCGGCGAAGAGATGGTGATACAAGTGCAATATGGATTGTAGATATAGGTTTTTGTAATCTGAAATTACAAAAAGAGCAAGGTAAGTAATAGTAAAAGCGAGCACGAACTGTATTGCAATGCGTGGAAACAAGGCCTAGGGTTCATAGTTTCACTAGTGAAGCTCTCTCAACAATGATAAGATAATTGGATCATATAACTAACGCTCAACATGCAACAAAGAGTCACTCCAAAGTCACTAATAGCGGAGAACAAACGAAGAGATTATTGTCGAGTACGAAACCACCACAAAGTTATTCTTTTTGATCAATCTATTCAAGAGTCCGTAGTAGAATAACACGAAGCTATTCTTTCTGTTCGATCCATCATAGAGTTCGTACTAGAATAACACCTTAAGACACACATAAACCAAGACCCTAAGGTCACCTAGATACTCCATTGCCACCTCAAGTATCCGTGGGCATGATTGTACAATATGCATCACACAATCTCAGAATCATCTATTCAACCAACACACAGAACTTCAAAGAGTGTCCCAAAGTTTCTACCGGAGAGTCAAAATGTGTGCCAACCCATATGCATAGGTTCCTGATGTCACGAAACCCGCAAGTTGATCACCAAAACATACATCAAGTACTCACAGGACTATCCCATTGTCACCACAGATAGACACGTGCAAGATATACATCAAGTGTTCTTAAAGACTCAATCCGATAAGATAACTCCAAAGGGGAAACTCAATTCATTACAAGAAGAGAGAGGGGGAAGCACATCATAAGATCCAACTATAGTAGCAAAGCCCGTGGTACATCAAGATCAAGACATCTCAAGAACACGAGAGAGAGAGAGATCAAACACATAGCTACTAGTACATACCCTCGGCCCCGAGGGAGATCTACTCCCTCCTGGTCATGGAGATCGCCGGGATGATGAAGATGGCCACCGGAGATGGATTCCCCCTCCAGGAGGGTGCCAAAACAGGCTCCAGATTGGTTTTTGGTGGCTACAGAGCCTTGCGGCAGCGGAACTCCCGATCTAGGTTTCTTTTTGGGGGTTTGTGTATTTATAGGAATTTATGGCTGTGGAATTACGTCGATTGGGCCCACGAGGAGGTCACAAGCCTGCTAGGCCCGGCCAAGGGGGGCCTCCTGGGCTTGTGACTCCCTCGTGGCTCTTCTGGCCTTCTTCCAAAGCTTCGGGGGCCTCTTTTGGTCCAAACAAAATCATCGTGAAAGTTTTATTCCATTTGGACTTCGTCTGAAAAAGGGTCAAAAACACGGAAAAAACAGAAACTCACATTTGGCACTGAGTTAATATGTTAGTCCCAAAAATATATAAAATAGCATATTCATGCATATAAAACATCCAAAGTTGACAAGATAATAGCATGGAACCATCAGAAATTATAGATACGTTGGAGACGTATCAAGCATCCCCAAGCTTAACTCCTTCTCGTCCTCGAGTAGGGAAGTGATAAAGACCAAATTTTTTATGTGGAATGCTACCTAACATATTTGTCCTTTGTAACTTATTTCTTGTGGCATGAATGTTCAGATCCGTAAGATTCAAAACAATAGTTTACTATTGACATGAAAACAATAATACTTCAAGCATATTAGCAAAGTAATCATGAACTTTTGAAATAACAAGGCCAAAGAAAGTTATCCCTACAAAATCATATAGTCTGGCTATGCTCCATCATCCCCACACAACGAATTTAAATCATGGACAACCCCGGTATTGGCCAAGTAATTATTTTTGCACTTTTACTTTCTCAAACTTTTTTAACTCTCACGCAATACATGAGCGTGAGCCATGTATATAGCACTATAGGTGGAATAGAGTGTGGGGGAGGTTGTGACCCAAAAAGGAGGAGATGGTCACATTGACTCGGCGTATTAATGGGCTATGGAGATGCCCATCAAAAGATATCAATGTGAATTAGTAGGGATTGCCATGCAACAGATGCACTAGAGCTATAAGTGTATGAAAGCTCAAAAAGAAAACTAGTGGGTGTGCACCCAACTTGCTTGCTCATGAAGACCTAGGGCAATTTTGAGGAAGCCCATCATTGGAATATAGAAGCCAAGTTATATAATGAAAATTCCCACTAGTATATGGAAGTGTCAAAACAGGAGACTCTCTATCATGAAGAACATGGTGCTATTTTGAAGCACAAGTGTGGAAATGGATAGTAGCATTGTCCCTTCTCTCTTTTTCTCTCATTTTTTTTGTTTGGGCTCTTTGGCCTATTTTTTTTAATTTTTTTGGTGAGCATCTTTGGCCTCTTTTTTTTATTCCTCACATGGGACAATGCTCTAATAATGATGATCATCACACTTTTATTTACTCACAACTCAATACTTAGAACAATGATGACTCTATAGGAAATGCCTCCGGCAGTGTACCGGGATGTGCAACGATCTACCTTTGCGCATGACGTTCAAACATCTCGCTAGCTATCTCACGATCATGCAATGGAAATATGGGAGTTGCATGGCAATATATCTCGGAATGGCTATGAGAATGCCATAATAGGTAGGTATGGTGGCTGTTTTGAGGAAGGTATATGGTGGGTTTGTGCACCTGCGAAAGTTGCACGGTACTAGATAGGCTAGCAATGGTGGAAGGTAAAAGTGCATCTATACCATGTACTCACATTATTCATGAAGAACTCATATACTTATTGCGGATGTTTTTATTAGTAATCGAAACAAAGTGCTAAACACATACTCCTAGGGGAAGGGTTGGTAGGTGTTAACCATCGCGCGATCTCGACCACCACACAAAGGATGAAAATCAATAAGTCAATCATGCTCCGACTTCCTAACATAGCGGTTCACCATACGTGCATGCTACGGGAGTAACTAACCTGAACACAAGTATTTCTAGGTTCACAACACCCTACTAACATGACTCTAATATTACCATATCCATATCTCAAAACTAATTGTGAGGAATCAAACTTCTCTTACTAATCAATGCACTTGAATATGGAAGTTTTGATTATATCCTCTTTGGATGCCTATCATATTTAGGACTAATTTCATAGCACAGGCCAATTACCATGCTGTTTAAGACTCTCAAAATGATATAAGTGAAGCATGAGAGTAAAAGACAAACTACCCCAAAAGATATAAGTGAAGATCAATGAGTAGTTGAATAATTATTTGGCTATGTATAGACTCTCCCATCTAAGAATTTCAGATCCTAAGTACCTTATTCAAACAAAATAAAATGACGCACCAAGCAAAACACATATCATGTGGTGAATAAAAATATAGCCCCAAGTAAACTTACCGATGGATTGAAGACGAAAGAGGGGATGCCTTCCCGGGGCATCCCCAAGCTTGGGCTCTTTGATGTCCTTGAATATGGCTTTGGGGTGCCTTGGGCATTCCCAAGCTTAGGCTCTTGCCACTCCTTGTTCCATAGTCCATCGAAACTCTACCCAAAACTTGAAAACTTCACAACACAAAACTTAACGGAACTTCGTGAGATGGGTTAGTATGATAACGAGCAAATCAATCACTTGGGTACTGTCAAAACAAGACTCGTAATTATTTTCACACAGTGCCTACTATATGTTACTATTTCCACAATTTATATTACTCAATATAATCTATGGAAACACTACAACAGGCAAACTATGCATTGAAAACAGAATCTGTCAAAAACAGAATAGTCTGTAATGATCTGAATGCTAATGATACTTCTGCACCTCCAAAAATTCTGAACAATTATGGAAATTAGGGAAATTTGCATATCAATAATCAGTAGCAAGAATCAGCTCAATATCTCTCTCTAGATAGGTATGAAAAAGAATTTCGTCAGCGCAAATTTTCTGTCTTTTTCAGCATGATCAAACAACTATCACCGAAACAAATCATAAAGGCTTTACTTGGCACTTTATTGAAACTAAGGTAGTAAAACATGATTAATACAGTAGCTTAATCATGTGACCACACAAAATAGTAAGGATACATATTGGGTTGTATCCCAACAAGCACTTTTCTTTAATGCCTTTCAAGCTAGGCATGATGATTTCAATGATGCTCACAAAGAAGATAAGAATTGAAACATAACAAAAGCATCATGAAGCATATGACTAACACATTTAAGTCTAACCCACTTCCTATGCATAGGGATTTTGTGAACAAACAACTTATTGGAGCAAGAATCATCTAGCATAGGAAGGCAAAACAAGCATAGCTTCAAAAATTTCACCACATAGAGGGGAAACTTGATATTATTGCAATATGTAGAAGCATATGATACTCTCACATAATAATTTTCAGTAGCATAATGAATGAATTCAACAATATAACCAGCACCTAAAGCATTATTTTCATGATCTACAAGCCTAGAAATTTTACTACTATCCACAATAGGAAATTAATTCTCATGATTAATAGTGGGAGTATCGTAAAAGACTTGAACACTACGAATAGTTTCCACATTAAAAGAATGATGTTCAGTGAAAGGATATTCAAGAGTATGATGAGTTTTATCATGCTTCTTCTTTATAGCATAAGTATCATCACAATAATCATCATAGATAGGAGGTATGCTTTCATCATAATAATTTTGATCATTCAAAGTGGGGGAACTAAAAAGATCATATTCATCAAACATAGCATCCCCAAGCTTGTGGCTTTGCATATCATTAGCATCATGGGTATTCAAATAATTCATACTAACAACATTGCAGTCATCCTCATCATTCCCATATTTTATGGCAAGCATTCTATGTAAGTCTTCTTTTGGCACTTGAGCACAATTTTCATTTCCATCATTTTCACGAAAGACATTGAAAAGATGAAGCATATGAGGCAACCTTAATTCCTTTTTTTCTAGTTTTCTTTTATAGACTAAACTAGTGGTAAAACAAGAAACTAAAAGATTCGATTGCAAGATATAAAGATATACCTTCAAGCGCTAACCTCCCCGGTAACAGCGCCAGAAATAGCTTGATGTCTACTACGCAACCTTCTCCTTGTAGACGTTGTTGGGCCTCCAAGTACAGAGGTTTGTAGGACAGTAGCAATTTTCCCTCAAGTAGGTGACCTAAGGTTTATCAATCCGCGGGAGGCATAGGATGAAGATGGTCTCTCTCAAGCAACCCTGCAACCAAATAATAAAGAGTCTCTTGTGTCCCCAACAAACCCAATACAATGGTAAGTTGTATAGGTGGACTAGTTCGGCGAAGAGATGGTGATAAAAGTGCAATATGGATGGTAGATATAGGTTTTTGTAATCTGAAATTACAAAAACAGCAAGGTAAGTAATAGTAAAAGCGAGCACGAACGGTATTGCAATGCGTGGAAACAAGGCCTAGGGTTCATACATTCACTAGTGAAGTTCTCTCAACAATGATGACATAATTGGATCATATAACTAGCCCTCAACATGCAACAAAGAGGAACTCGAAAGTCACTAATAGCGGAGAACAAACGAAGAGATTATTATCGAGTACGAAACCACCACAAAGTTATTCTTTCTGATCTATCTATTCAAGTGTCTGTAGTAAAATAACACGAAGGTATTCTTTCCGTTCGATCCATCATAGAGTTCGTACTAGAATAACACCTTAAGACACACATCAACCAAGACCCTAATGTCACCTAGATACTCCATTTTCACCTCAAGTATCCGTGGGCATGATTATACGATAAGCATCACACAATCTCAGAATCATCTATTCAACCAACACATAGAACTTCAAAGAGTGCCCCGAAGTTTCTACCGGAGAGTCAAAATGTGTGCCAACCCATATGCATAGGTTCCCGATGTCACGGAACCCGCAAGTTGACCACCAAAACATACATCAAGTACTGACATGAATATCCCATTGTCACGATAGATAGACACGTGCAAGACATACATCAAGTGTTCTTAAAGACTCAATCCGATTAGATAACTCCAAAGGGGAAACTCAATTCATTACAAGAAGTGAGAGGGGGAAGAACATCATAAGATCCAACTATAGTAACAAACCCCACGGTACATCGAGATCAAGACATCTCAAACATATAGCTACTAGTACATACCCTCAGCCCCAAGGGAGAACTACTCCCTCCTCGTCATAGAGATCGCCGAGATGATGAAGATGGCCACCGAAGATGGATTCCCCCTCCGGCAGGGTGGCGGAACGGGCTCCAAATTGGTTTTGGATGGCTATAGAGCCTTGCGGTGGCGGAACTCCCGATCTAGGTTTCTTTTTGGGGGTTTCTGTATTTACAGGAATTTATGGCGGTGGAATTACGTCTGTTGGATCACGAGGAGATCACAAGCCTGCTAGGCCCGGCCTAGGGTGGGCGGGCCTCCTGGGCTTGTGACTCCCTCGTGGCTCTTCTGGCCTTCTTCCAAAGCTTCGGGGATCTCTTTTGGTCCAAAAAATATCATCGTGAAAGTTTTATTCCATTTGGACTCCGTTTGAAAAAGGGTCAAAAACACGGAAAAAACAGAAACTGGCACTTGGCACTGAGTTAATAGGTTAGTCCCAAAAAAGGTATAAAATAGCATATTCATGCATATAAAACATCCAAAGTTGACAAGATAATAGTAGGGAACCATAAAACATTATAGCTACGTTGGAGACGTATCAATGCACCAGCGCGCCTCGCTGCCCCCCCACCCCGGTTTCCTGACTGGTACCGTGGGCCGCGCCCCCAGGCGGGCTAGCCCAGCTTAAGGGCAGCGACGAGTACCCGAACACCTGCTGGTGATCGAACGAAGCCTGCACCGGTGACATGGGCGTGTGTTCCACCTTCCGTCCCCAAATGGGCGTCGCGCGCTGTGCACGCGCGGGCGGGTATACCACCTCCGCCCCTAGGTTGGGATCGTCTGGCATGGGAACATGGGTGTATGTTCCACCCTCAGTCCCCAGGCTAGGCCCCCTGGACCTGGACATGAGGGTGCGCCCACCCTGTCCAAGGCGAGAGGTCCTCGGTCCCCAGACCCAGATGTCTGCCTGGGGCAGCTCCCAACCGGCACGTGTACCCCGCGAGTGCAGCCGCGTTGCGTGTCCTCGCGGAGCCACCCCCTCGGATCACCCCCATGGTGTTGTTCATACCTGTTCATGTTGGGGCTGTCCGTGGGGTCGCGCTCGTGCCTCCTGCTGTAGTGATGGTCCGCGTGGTCTCCTCCGTGGCTCGTAGGTGTGACGATATGGTTGTCGTCGGACCGTGTGAGCCCTCGAGGGTTGATGTAGTCGAGCCTTCGGTACTCCTTCCCCACTCCGTGAAGTGCGCCGGGGTACTCTGGGTGACACCCTTCCAGCGGGGCCAAGTCTTGCACCCCCCAGGAAAGACCCTAGTGGAAGCCCCATGCTCAGCGCTCGGGGGAGACAGAGGCGGTGAATAGCTAGGCCGCCGGATGCGGTTTTTTCTCGTTTCTTCATTGCGTTTTAAGTTGAGGCCCACTAGGGCCTTTCCCTTTCGGCTGTATCCTGAGCTGTCGAGGGTTTGCAGGTTTTTGTACTTAATGTTTTGAAAAGAAAAGAAGGGCGGGTATTTTGTTTCTATGTTCTCTCGCTTTGCCGAAATCGTGTTCTCTTTCCCCCTTTTGCTCTGATTGGTGTTTCGCGGGAACCTCGGGAGGTCTCCGGTACTCCAGAGGCAATCGCAAAAAGAGGCAGAATGCGGATTCGCTCGAGCGACAGAAAGGGGGTTCCTGGGCTCTGCCTCAGGAGCCTAACCAGTCATAATGCCACTCACCATTGTTGGCGACGTCCGGGAGATCCAGTCGACTCCGGGAGTGGCGGAGCCCCGCCGTTTGAAGCACCAGCTTCGCGGCGGTAGGGAAATGTGCGGGACTGGAGCCTAACGACATAGAGTGGCTTGAGTGTCAAAGGGGGCTCATGAGCAGCATTCCTCAAGGGCCTTACTGGTGACAATGCCACTCGGTCCCCCAGGGCACCGAGGCTTTGCCTTGTGAGGAGAAACCTTGGTAACGAGTTGCACCACACAGAGACAAGGAAATGCACGGGACTGGGACCTGCACATAGAGAGTGTCGAAAGGGTCCTCAAACTGCCCCAAAAGTAGGAAGGATACACCACGAACGAGCCCACGCTCGCAGGAGAAATCATCAGCATGGCAACATCATAGGCTGGCAACAGTCGTGACCAGTATGGAAGCGTCGCACATACCTCGTCATCAGGGAAAACGTTAAAAGGTACCCACCAGACACGACCTAGCTACTGTTGAACATGACACGTGGACCTATCAGGAGGACGAGGTTGTGAATCATAAGGACACGTCGTCATCGGAGCCCACGCCATGGCCCTCTTGAGCAAGCCTTGTCACTAGGTCTTCCATATGAACCTCGACCCATTCGGCCAGGGCTCATATCGTCTCTCGCACCGGATCTAGCACCGAAGCAAAGTCAAAGTCGGGTCGAGGCGAAGGAGGTGGTTGAAGACGTCCGAGGCGGCCTGCCCCAAAATGTCGCGGCTCTTCTCCTCCGCAAGCGGAAGGACCTTCTCGGCGCCCTCCTCGAGATGCTCCACGACGCGATAGAAAAAGCCCAAGCACCTGGAGTCGTCGGGAATCAGGGGACCAAAGACGCCTTTTCCACATATGTCGCTCAGAGCGCGGGAAGCCCTCCGCTCGAGCGACCAAAACATCCTGGAGCGCTCAGGTTGAAGGTTGTGAGCGTGGGCTTCCTCTTCGGAAGCATCTCCAACCAGGGAAGTTGCGCCATTCACTTGTTTGCGGATATTAGACAGTTTACCCTTGCCACTGGCCTACGCGTCCAACGCGGCCTGTCGGTTTTCCACTTCCTGATCCAACCTTCTCCGGAGGGCAATGACTTATCTTTCAGGCAGCCACGACACTTGAGGAAGCGGGACTCCTGGAGCCTAAACTTCGCACGGTAATCAAGAAGAAGGGAACATCGAGCCTCCGCCTCCCTTGTCTACTTCCTCCTGAAGCTTCGCTTGACGAGAGGCAAGGGATTCCTCGGCCTGCAAAAATTGGCGCTCCGTCATCTCCAGACGCTCCTGCTATAGGCACTACTCCACCTCTACAAGCACCAGCAAGTCGGCGGATGCTCGAGGACCGGTGTGGAAGGACTCCGCCTGTGGGCCCCCTAGGGAGGCCATCGGCGGAGCTTGTTCTTCAAGACGGGCGATGAGGGCGCAAAACTCCCTATGGCTGTCTTCGGAGGCCCTGCGCCCACAATCAGCCTCATGAGCCTTAGCGAGACCACGCTCAGCAAGGGATGCCTCTGTCTCTGCGTGAGCGTGCTCCCGCTGCAAGCGGCCGAGGTTCACGGCGACCTCAAGCTGGCGGCACCCCGACGGAAGCTACTGGCGCTCACCTACCCTGCGGGATTCATGACTGGCAAGCCGCGCCCGAGACGTTGAAGCGCGTCCGTAGCGGTCCGGAGCAAGCCCCATGGTGCGGCGGGCGAACCCGAGACAGGCTCCAGAGGCCAGCAGGGGTCCTCGCCTCCCATACAGCGAGATGGAGAAGCACACAAGAAATCACCCGGCCCGAGTCCATGCCCGGGGGCTAGGGGTTCTCGTGCGGCCGTTTCGTCGGCATTAAGCGCCCCATGGGGCACCTCATCTCCATGCTAGAGGGGTCCAAGGGCAAGGCGCAGCATGGCCCGAGGAGGGGCCACAGGCGAGGGGATAGGCATCCCCCCAAAGTATCGGAGGCCGCCACTGAAGAAGGCCGCGGGAGGTTCACGTGCATGAGGCTCAGGAGACCGAGCCCCGTGGAGTGCGAGAGAAGAGGCCTCGGGATGTCTGGCGACCTCCGGAGCACGGGGCGCTGATCTGCCTCCCCGCCCGCCGATGGGAAACCTGAAGAACAAGGGTTCAGAAGATAGGCGCATAAAGGGAGGATGACGGGGAACACGCGTTCTTACTCGTCAATGGTCATCCACTTCTTACTCGCTGGAGGCCCTCGCACCCGGGGGCGTCCGCCCTCGGCAACCTCCTCTTCCAGTCGGCAGGGGCGACCCTGCGGGGGGACTCGACAGCCCTCGAGCGAGGCTCGGAAGTGGGGGCAGCGCTTTCCACCGTCGATCGATCACCACCACCAACCCTGGCTTGACACAAAGCTAGAGCCGGGAGGATGGGCGGTGGCGCACCTCCCACCCTGGTCATGGGGGTAACCGCACAACCAGGGTCTTCGGGGGACGAACCCCGAGGGGCGCGGCCTCAAGGGAATGCCTTTCCCCCTCAGGAAGGAGCCCCCATTCATCAAAGAGCGGCATCTCCACGACAAGAGCTCCCGTGTGCTTGAAGTTGTACAACGGCAGGCCATTCGGGGGGAGCTCGTCAGGATTTCCGCCGGTCAGCCGGCGAAGTAGCTCACGCAAGACATGAGGGGAAAAGGGGACAACTTGGGTCCTCATCGAGTCGCTAGGCCCTGTGTAGGCCACATGGGGCAGAAGTGGCGATGGAGGGGAGCAATCCGTCGACAGATAAACTCGCGCACCACCATCGCCATCGTCACCCCCGCACGCCTCACCTTTTCGAGCCGGATCAAGATCGGCGCGAGCCGGGGGTCACTAAGCTCTTCACGCTCCCACCCCCTGTTCGGTGCCGCGGGTGTCGGCGGAGGTTGGAACAGAGCTCCGGCCTCGGCAGCCTCAACCTGCATCCACTGCCGCCGGAACCCTTCCCCTTCGGGAGGAGCTCAGGGTATAGGATCCCCGGGGCTATCGCATCGACAGTTCTCAAGGACGCGCACCTGGAGCACTACACCTTGGAGATCAACTCAAGGGAGAAGAAATGGCGGAGCAATGCCATGGAAGGAGTAACGCCAACAAAAGCCTCGCACAAGAACGCGAAGGCAGAGAGGAGGACCAAAGAACGGAGGTCAAGGTGGAGCGCATGGATCTGGTAATGCGAAAGCACCGCATTGAGGAAGCCTGAGAATGGCGGCACTACACCAGAAATGAGGGTGTGGAAATGGAGAGGAACCCCGGGGGATACCCTCTCCCTCCGAGGCCATGAGCCCGGCCACATCTGTGTGGCCCCAAATCATTGAGTCGGTAGCAACTACCAGCTGAACCTTCTTCAACCCCTCGAGGTTCACCACCGTCGACCATTCCAGCGCGGAACAGGGTGCCGCCGGGACGGTCGGGCCCCACGAGCATCCACATTTCCTCCCTTTCTGAGGCATGACGGAGAGAAAAACGCAACAACGACGTGACGCGCGTGGGTTAGAGGAAGAACCGACAACTGGATCGACAAAAGGAAGAGCAGGCGGCGGAATGGATAGGTGGTGGAGACGGTCGACAGACGCATGTTAGGAGATGCTGCGCGGAGAGGACATGCTCGCCGTTTGAAAGCCCCGGCCCGCAGGTGTTTAGGGTCCGCGACGCTTCGGGCCACCCTCAAGGCTCCGCCAAGAAGCAAACCCAAGCGTGCCTTGGGCCCGGGGGCTATTGTCGACATTCTGGGAATGTGGATACCCAGACCTGCGTGCCTGCGGCCCAGGTCCTACCCGCTTAGACAACCGAAGATCAACTGGTGCGACGTCACACGGGAAGGCCCTCGCGACACGCCAAGCCTCGCGAGGAGGAGCAACATCAGGACCCGCCAGGGACCTCCTCAGTACCGCTCCGGAGTGGCGGACATTCCGAGGCAAGTTCGGGCCTCAGGACTCAAGGGTGACGGCAAGAAAGGACACGCGAGGAGCAGATGGCAGGACGAGGCAGTTTCCCCTTTAGTGCAAAGGAGGTGGGAGCGTACGAGGGTTCCAAAGGCATCGTCCAAAGGTTTCCCTTCTTGTGCAACGAAGCCGCCGCCGCCCTCCAGTATGGCAAACGTCATCCTCGGGCCCATCCCTGCAGCGCGGGCAGGTACTTTGCAGGCGAAGCCACCTTCGGGCAGGGGCGCATGTTCCCCTGTCCCCCTTTAAAATTGGCCGCTGTGGGATCCCTTCCCGCGTGTCGTGGAAAAACCAACACCTATGGGAAACTCGAGGAGTCCCTTGATCGT
>NC_058519.1:301295636-301300636 GCF_904849725.1 Hordeum vulgare subsp. vulgare
ACTGCAACTCCATTACCTGATATAACATGGCCAAGGAATGCTACCTCATCCAGCCAAAACTCACATTTACTGAACTTGGCATACAACTGGTGCTCCCTCAATTTCTCCAACACCAAACGCAAATGCACTTCATGCTCTTGCTTATTCTTGGAGAACACCAATATGTCATCAATGAAAACAACCACAAATTTATCCAGGAACTCCATAAACACCTTGTTCATCATATTCATGAAGTATGCTGGGGCATTAGTCAATCCAAATGACATAACAGTATACTCATACAGCCCATACCTCGTAGTGAAAGCAGTCTTTTGAATATCTTGCTCACGAATCTTTAATTGATGATAACCAGAATGAAGATCAATCTTAGAAAACACAGTAGCTCCCTCCAACTGGTCAAACAGATCATTGATCATAGGCAAAGGATACTTATTCTTAATGGTTACCTCATTCAGAGAACGATAATCAACACACATCCTCAAGGTCCCATCCTTCTTCTCAACAAACAAAACAGGGGCTCCCCAAGGTGATGAACTTGGGCGAATAAATCCTTGTGCCTGTAATTCCCTTAACTGCTTCTTCAATTCCTCCAACTCTTGAGGAGACATTCGATATGCTCTCTTTGCAATAGGCCCAATACCAGGCATTAAATCAATGAGAAACCCAATATCTCTATCTGGTGGCATACCTGGCAACTCCTCCGGAAACACATCTGGATAAACCTTCACAACTGGCACCTCTTCTAGGCTACCCCCCTTAAGAGAGTTCACATGCATCCTCTTATGCTGATACTTACATACATATTTGATTCTCTTCCCTCCTGGTGCATTGAGAGAAATAGATCGACTAGCACAATCGATAACTCCTTCATATAATTGTAACCAGGCCATACCCAAAATAATATCCAGACCTTGTGACTTAAATATGATCAAATCTGTAGGGAACTCATGCTTCCCAATAGACAAGTTTAACTGATGACAACCAACACCTGCTATCATCTCAGCTCCTAGGGAACTCACTCTAATAGGCATACTAAGGGTTTTGGTTGGAAATCCATGTTTATCAACGAATACCCTCGAAATAAATGAATGCGATGCACCAGTATCAAAAAGAACAAGGGCGGGTACTGAATTGATCAAAAACTTACCAATCACTGCCTCTGGCTCATTATAGACCTCCTCCACATTAACATGGTTAACATGACCCTTTTCGAAGGGGTTTGGCTTGATGACTCCAGAATTCCCATTACCATTATTGCCCTCTCGGCATGCATTGGAGTAGTGGCCCATCTTTCTGCACTTGAAGCACTGGACCTGATTAAGGTCTCTTTGCACTGGCACATTCTGGCGGTTCTGGTTATTATTACCTCCATTACCATTACCATTACCATTGCTATTGTTGCCCTTGTGTCCATTATGATGATGGTGGCCATTATGATTGTGGCCATTACCTCCATGATGATGATGCCCATTACCTCCATGGTGATGATGTCCACTACCTCCATGTTATGATATGAAGTGCGTGGCTTCTGCTGTGGTCCTGAATTAAACTTGTTGTTGCTATACTTCCTCTTGGGGTTCTCTATTGCCTGATGCTTTCCCTCAAGCACAATAGCCTTATCAACAAGCTCCTGATAATTACCAAAAGTGGCCACAGTCAACTGAACTCCCAAATCATCATTCAGGCCCTCCAAGAACTTCTCCTGTCTAGCTGCCTCAGTATTAACATCATTAGGAGCATAACGTGCAAGTTTATTGAACTCCTCCACATACTCATTAACTGAGCGACCTTCCTGACGCAAGCTGTGAAACTCCTTCTTCTTTAGACTCATGGCGCCAGCCGACACATGTGTGGCGCGGAAAGCTGCCTCAAACTGCGCCCATGTGATAATATCAATGGGGTAGGTCACCAAGTAGTTGTCCCACCAAGCTGCGGCAGGACCCTCCAATAGATGTGAGGCAAACCTCACCTCTCTGCATCTATGCATCCAACGGTCTGCAGGTTCCTACCAATAGAACGAAGCCAATCATCCGCCATAATAGGTTCAGGGCTGCTGGAGAACCTCTGAGGATTCAATCTCAAGAACCTAGTAAGCATATCCATAGGTGGGGGAGGCGGGTGGTTGTTCTTGTTATTGTTGGCCAAACTCTGGGCAAGCAACTGGATCAACTGGCCTTGTCCCTCAAGTATTGGCCGCACATATCCTTGCGGTGCATCATTGCCATTGCCATTATTGTTGCCTGCTCCTGCATTCCTGTCCCTAGGCTCACGTCTCGACGGCATCTGGTGGGCAAGAATAGATAAGAAAATAGATAGAATAGGTCTAGAGTAATATAGATATTCTACCCATATGCATATTATGATCAAGGTAATATATATGAGGCAACAAAACACCATAGCAATAACACAAACAAGCATAACAATAATCAAACATATCTATATATATAGTCGAATAATCCCGAGAAGATCCTAGTTTAACAAACAAGCAAAATAACAATCAAGCAAGCAACCTAGTATCGTCATGCCACAAAGCGGGCATAAACAGATACGCTAACACGTTAATATCGCAATAAAAATAAAGATAAGTGATGGTCTCAACACTAGTTCCTACTTAAGTTGGTCAAGATACTAGAGTGGTTGTCTAATGAAAGAGTAAGATGTAGACAAAGTTTATAGAATAAATTTAGACTCCTATGGCTTTTCTAATCCATTTTCTAGGGCCACGACCTACAGTCAACGCATTGCTCTGATACCATCTGTAACGACCAAAACTCGAAGGATTTGAGCCTCTGTGCTTTACTGTACTAGTCCCTGGATCGACTCGCTAGCACACACAGTATAGATGAAAACCAGATATAGCAAGTGCATCATTTATAATAACGTATGATCCAGAGTTTATAAAATATAACAATCTGCATAGCACTTAGCTAGCTCTATTCTATTAAACAGCGGAAAAGTAGCAGAATAATAATGATGAGTCCCATCATAGCCCACTGGCGATGTTTAGTGAAGACTCGCGACCCTAACGGTACCTTACTCCTCGTCCGAATATCCTGCAACATGATACGTTGAAGCCATATAGGTCAATACTTTGAATGTATTGGCAAGTTACAGAGGAAAAGTAATATAACAGACCTACATGTATATGCATAGTATAACAAAAGAAAGGTTGATAGTTATTTTGTAGAAAGCTGATTTTATCCTCATAGCTACCTAATAGTCAAGTTTTAGTTTGTTCGCTACAATAACTCACATATGGTTGAATTGGCATCTCCAACTCCAACCTATTACCATCATTAAGTTTCCCACCAAGTTTTATTAAGTGTTTCATCTGTCAAGATCATCCAACAACCGTAATGGCCTAGCTGCTCAAAATTATCCATAACCAGGGACATGGCTAATCATGATTAGTTTATACACTCTGTAGAGGTTAGTACGTTGTACCCTCTAGCCCCAACCCGAAGATTGAGACGAAGTCTTTCGGAAGCAGTCACCTAGTCCACAGGAAGCCCAACCCACCTATCATAGCTACATCAGCTGGCACATCCGGGGTAAGGTTTCCACGACTGATCAACTAAGCCAGAGCCCATAATAGCCAGTGGTCGCACAAGGAAGCTACTAGTCACTAAGTCTGTTTGATCTTTTTGAACCTGGGCGGCATCCACTTACATTCAGAGGTTAGAAACCATGATGTTCTTGAAACCACCCAGCAATACCATATCCGCCCAAAGGTGAATTATATCCTTAATTACTACTCAAATTTATTTTGTAGTAATCCTCACATAATCTCAATGAATACAGAACCAATCCCCGTCTACATAGCATAGCAAAACTACAAATACCACGATCTTCAATGACGCGGGATATAGCTCAATAGCATAGCAATAATAATAATATTCCTATACATGCATAATTTTCATAGGGTGACATAATACTACATGCATAGAAAAATAATAGGAGAACGATGATCAACATGTAAATTGCCTTGATTCTGGTTCAGAAAGTCACACTCCTGATAATAATTTGCGTCGCACTCCGCACAATCTACACGTTGCAAACAATCACCAATCAATCACCGCAATCACATAACACCAAATAAAACCATCGGCAATAAAACAACTTGTTTAAAACCAAAGCATAAATAGCATGGCAGCAGGTATAAAAGCATCTACATGCTGATACGATGACAACACAAAAAGAATCAACTAAACCGGATGAACGGTTTGCAAAATATGGCCTCCAGTAGGTCTAAAATAAATCTGATTTAACAAAAAAATAATAATTTTCGTAAAACTGAAAACTACTGGTTCTAACATGTTCTACTCATCAATTCGAGATCACAGGAAAAAGAATTTCCTGAATCGAGGTTATGAGTAAAAAGATAAACACGTTTCAAAATTATACCGAGAATCTGACAGAGCTAAAAACAGATAAAAAACAGATTTTATTCGCCCGGAAGCTGTTCATCGGGGTTTGATGAATCGGCTCGTGCGTGCGTTCTCACCACGATCAGCGGGGAAAAACGGAACCGTCTCGGTGTGGTGCCTCCGATGGTGCTTCTCCGGTGACTGTCGGACAAACTCCGGCGACGTGCGCAAACTCCGGTGAACGGCTTCGCGAACTCCAGTGGACGGTGAGGTGCTCCGATGATGGCGGCTCCAGCGACGTGATGGCTGCAGGGTGCTCCGGCGAGTTTAGCTCGCCCTAGGCGAATACGGCGGTGATGGAACAAATCGGGAGCAGGAAAGAATCGAAGCAGGGGATAAACGTGACAGGGGCTCGGTCTCTTTTCCTTGGCTTTTCTTCTCACGAGGAGGAGGAGTCCTGCTCGGTTTGGGATTAGGCACAGGGGCCACTCGGCCCTGGAGCCTGGGGCGATGTGAGCTTGGCTCGCTGGTGCATGGGGCACCTGGTGCTGTGGCTCGTTCGGTGCTGGTGCGCTGGCCACCTGGGCATGTGGCTCGTGGTGCCTGGCACTTGTGGAGCGCTGGTGCACGTGG
>NC_058519.1:301313136-301315636 GCF_904849725.1 Hordeum vulgare subsp. vulgare
TCTAGTAGATGGTGTAGATTAGATCTTAGGATAACCTTTTGTTTAGAGTAGAAAACCAGCAGTTTTCATTTCACTTATGTTTTAGCCAGACAGTTTTATTAGCCTCGGCCGTTTGCTCCAAACATTGCAACAAACAGCACCCGCAGCCTATAGCAACATGCCACGTGTACCCCCTGTTAGATACTAGTTAGTTTCAATTTTTGTACCTACTTGCAAAAACGGAAAAGTTTCTGTTTTGTTTTGGCCACAACTTTTGATCCCGAAGTCCAATGATAGTGATTCGTTTTCCAGTACCTCACAAATTTCCTGTAGTATTTCAAAACATATAATTTCTCTATGTTTGAAACTTTCAAATATAAGTTAGATCAGATTTAGTTTAAACCTTGTTTTGCCTATTCCAGGAGTTTAAAAATAGATTTTAATTTGATTCCTTTTGGTACTGATCACTAGTGATCTTATGTATCAGTGGTAAAAATTGCAGATTTGTTTGAGTATGTTAGCTCACTGTTTCATGTGAAACAATTTCTGTTTCACCTCTTTTAGGATTTCGGCTAGTTCCTTTTCTAGAATTGTTTTTAAAATATTTTCTTCATTATTTCAGAAAGATTGTTATGTTTTGTTTATGTTAGTTAACAGTAGTTTTGCAACAAGTTTTTATTTTTTTATTTTTTTTCATGAAATCAATTCTAGTTCCTTAGTAACTTGCAATTGGTTTCCGCACTGTTTCAAATCCCGTTTGGGAATACTTTCAAAAAGTTTTGTGAAAAATACTTTATTTTATCTTAGTTAGATTTATATTTTAGTTCCTTGTTATTATTTTCTGTTAGACAAAAACTATTTAGTGTTTGACGTAGTAGAAGACTCCCTAGCCTTATTTGAAGTTTTCTTTCGGTTTCTTACTCGCTCTCTCTCTTTTGTTTTGATTGGTAGAATGATTGCTAGTATGAGTCCTTATGTGAATGATATGTTTGCTATATAGATTTCATCGGAGAGTGATGAGTAGTCTATCAAGTTATTTCTCAAGAAATTCTTGTTCGTCAACATCACCAGGCAAGTCACTTTGATCATACTATCACCTATGTTTTATGCATCGTAGTTCTACCATCCTATGCCCAATTGCATGCTGAGTAGGTACTTGGAAATTTTAGTATAGTTTGTAGTATCATGTGGTAGGCACACAACAACCCCGATACTTGGCCCCGGGACGACAAAGTTCATATTGCTATGCTTGAGTAGACGGGATTTCGGTTGAGTGCATAACACGAGTGATGCGAGGTTGATTAAATAATCAAGACCGGTTAAGACAAGATTTTCAAGACCTCGGACGCAATGCAACTCTCGGTGAAGGATGGTTGATCGGCTCCCTGGGGAACCCAGTGGATGCCCGGGATGCTGTGGAAGGCCATGACATCCTACGGAAAGCTTCACCCAGGCTCAAAGAGACGGACGGATATTTGCAAGACCCAAGGCTTACCTGCACAGCCACAAGTCATTATGGGCTCTGGCTTGGTTGGACAACGCGGCGACTCTGGACAGGTGGTGCTAGCAGATGTAGAAGAACGGTAGGATTGGATGGGCACCGACAGGGATTCAGAGGGACCCGTTGAAAGACCATGTTTTGATCATCCGGTCTTCAAACACCTTGAAGTGCGAGGACATACACGGAGGCGATCAAATCTTGTGGCGAACGTGTGCAAAACTCTGCAGAGTACTCAAACCTAATCGATTAGCGGTGTCCACGGTCATGGACAACTTGAGCCAAAGGAACTGAAGTTATCTGGATTTCTCAACACCATTAAATATATTTGATGAGGGTAATTATTGACAACTCGGGTACGAGAACTGGTTGGCGGAACCATCTCGTTAACAACCAACTTTTGTATTAATATTTTGCTTTTAGCCCCTCTCTTGATGTAGGAGAAAACTTGCTTTACGCTAAAAACTTATAGCCCCACCTGCCATATATGCATATAGTATAGATGATTACTTTTCACCCCTCTCTTATGTGACTTGCCAGCATATTCAATATGCTGACCTACACGGCTGCAACGTCTTATGTTGCAGATATTTTTCTTCGACGAGTAAGAGTACGATTCAGGGTTACGGTCTACACTCAACTTGCCGTTGGTGTTTATTGGGACTCCACTCCCTTGACTGCTTCCGCTGAGATACTTAAGGTATATATCAGTTTTACGCTATTTACATGTGCTTGCACTTTGATATATACATTGATGTACTGTGTGTGCCAGCATACTGATCCAGGGATGGCACAGAAACACAGAGGCTTGACTCGTCTTGAGTCGGGTCGCTACATTGTTATTGTCGTTGTTGTCATTGTTCTAGTCATTATCATTGATGTCGTCGTTTTCGTCGTCGTCGTCATCATCGTCGTCATTTTTGTTGTAGTTTTTGTTGTTGTTGTTGTTTTTGTTGTTGTTGTTGTTGTTGTTGTTGTTGTTGTTGTTGTTGTGGTCGTCGTCGTCGTCGCCGTGGTTGTCGT
>NC_058519.1:301323136-301340636 GCF_904849725.1 Hordeum vulgare subsp. vulgare
TGTGTGACGGAGAGGTATCTCGGGGCCCACTCGGTAATACAACATCACACACAAGCCTTGCAAGCAATGTAACTTAGTGTAAGTTGCGGGATCTTGTATTACGGAACGAGTAAAGAGACTTGCCGATAAACGAGATTGAAATAGGTATGCGGATACTGACGATCGAATCTCGGGCAAGTAACATACCGAAGGACAAAGGGAATGACATACGGGATTATACGAATCCTTGGCACTGAGGTTCAAACGATAAGATCTTCGTAGAATATGTAGGATCCAATATGGGCATCCAGGTCCCGCTATTGGATACGGACCGAGGAGTCTCTCGGGTCATGTCTACATAGTTCTCGAACCCGCAGGGTCTGCACACTTAAGGTTCGACGTTGTTTTATGTGTATTTGAGTTATATGGTTGCTTACCGAATGTTGTTCGGAGTACCGGATGAGATCACGGACGTCACGAGGGTTTCCGGAATGGTCCGGAAACGAAGATTGATATATAGGATGACCTCATTTGATTACCGGAAGGTTTTCGGAGTTATCGGAAATGTACCGGGAATGGCGAATGGGTTCCGGGAGTTCACCGGGGGGGGGGGAACCCACCCCGGGGAAGCCCATAGGCCTTGGGGGAGACACACCAGCCCTTAGTGGGCTGGTGGGATAGCCCACAAGTGCCCTATGCGCCAAGGAGAAGAAAATCAAGAGAGAGAAAAAAGGGAGGATGTGGGAAGGAAAGGGGACTCCCTCCCAGCAAACCTAGTCCAACTCGGTTTGGGGGGGGGGAGAGTCCTCCCCCTTGGCTCGGCCGACCCCCTTGAGGGTCCTTGGACCCCAAGGCAAGGCCCCCTCCCTCCCGCCTATATATACGGAGGTTTTAGGGCTGATTTGAGACGACTTTTCCACGGCAGCCCGACCACATACCTCCACGGTTTTTCCTCTAGATCGCGTTTCTGCGGAGCTCGGGCGGAGCCCTGCTGAGACAAGGTCATCTCCAACCTCCGGAGCACCGTCACGCTGCCGGAGAACTCTTCTACCTCTCCGTCTCTCTTGCTGGATCAAGAAGGCCGAGATCATCGTCGAGCTGTACGTGTGCTGAACGCGGAGGTGTCGTCCGTTCGGTACTAGATCGTGGGATTGATCGCGGGATTGTTCGCGGGGCGGATCGAGGGACGTGAGGACGTTCCACTACATCAACCGCGTTCTCTAACGCTTCTGCGGTACAATCTACAAGGGTACGTAGATCACTCATCCCCTCTCGTAGATGGACATCACCATGATAGGTCTTCGTGCGCGTAGGAAAATTTTTGTTTCCCATGCGACGTTCCCCTACAGTGGCATCATGAGCTAGGTTCATGCGTAGATGTCTTCTCGAGTAGAACACAAAAGTTTTTGTGGGCGGTGATGTGCGTTTTGCTGCCCTCCTTAGTCTTTTCTTGATTCTGCCGTATTGTTGGATTGAAGCGGCTTGGACCGACATTACTCGTACGCTTACGAGAGACTGGTTTCATCGTTACGAGTGCCCCCCCCCTTTGCTCAAAGATGACTGGCTAGTGTCGGTTTCTCCAACTTTAGTTGAATCGGATTTGACCGAGGAGGTCCTTGGATGAGGTTAAATAGCAACTCATATATCTCCGTTGTGGTGTTTGCGTAAGTAAGATGCGATCCTACTAGATACCCTTGGTCACCACGTAAAACATGCAACAACAAAATTAGAGGACGTCTAACTTGTTTTTGCAGGGTATGATTGTGATGTGATATGGCCAACGATGTGATGTGATATATTGGATGTATGAGATGATCATGTTGTAATAGAAATATCGACTTGCACGTCGATGGTACGGCAACCGGCAGGAGCCATAGGGTTGTCTTTATACTAACGTTTGTGCTTGCAGATGCGTTTACTATTTTCCTAGGATGTAGCTTTAGTAGTAATAGCATAAGTAGCACGACAACCCCGATGGCAATACGTTGAGGGATGATCATGGTGTGGCGCCGGTGACAAGAAGATCGTGCCGGTGCTTTGGTGATGGAGATCAAGAAGCACGTGATGATGGCCATATCATGTCACTTATGAATTGCATGTGATGTTAATCCTTTTATGCACCTTATTTTGCTTAGAACGACGGTAGCATTATGAGGTGATCTCTCACTAAAATTTCAAGACGAAATTGTGTTCTCCCCGACTGTGCACCGTTGCTACAGTTCGTCGTTTCGAGACACCACGTGATGATCGGGTGTGATAGACTCAACGTTCACATACAACGGGTGCAAAACAGTTGCGCACGCGGAACACTCGGGTTAAGCTTGACGAGCCTAGCATGTGCAGACATGGCCTCGGAACACATGAGACCGAAAGGTCGATCATGAATCATATAGTTGATATGATTAGCATAGGGATGCCTACCACTGAAACTATACTCAACTCACGTGATGATCGGACTTGGGATAGTGTAAGTGGATCATGAACCACTCAAATGACTAGAGAGATGTACTTTTTGAGTGGGAGTTTAGCATATAATTTGATTAAGTTGAACTCTAATTATATTGAACATAGTCTAAGTCCACTTTGAATATATTTGTGTTGTAGATCATGGCTCACGCGACAGTCATCCTGAATTTTAATACGTTCCTAGAGAAAGCTAAGTTGAAAGATGATGGAAGCAACTTTGTAGACTGGGCTCGTAATCTTAAGCTAATCTCACAAGCTGGGAAGAAGGATTATGTCCTTAATGATGCGCTAGGAGATGAACCACCCGCTACGGCTGATCAGGATGTTAAGAACGCTTGGTTAGCACGTAAGGAGGACTACTCAATAGTTCAATGTGCAGTCTTGTATGGCTT
This sequence comes from Hordeum vulgare subsp. vulgare, assembly GCF_904849725.1. Classification (NCBI taxonomy): domain Eukaryota; kingdom Viridiplantae; phylum Streptophyta; class Magnoliopsida; order Poales; family Poaceae; genus Hordeum; species Hordeum vulgare. The sequence continues at coordinate 301,325,974 of NC_058519.1, forward strand.
AGAACCGGGACTTCAACGTCGCTTTGAGCGTCATGGAGCATTTGAGATGTTCCAGGAGTTGGAGTTTATCTTTCAGAAGAACGCCCGGATCGAGAGGTATGAGACCTCCGATAAATTCTATGCTTGCAAGATGGAGGAAAACTCGTCTGTCAGTGAACATGTGCTCAAAATGTCTGGGTACTCAAACCGTCTAGCTGAACTGGGGATTGAACTCCCGCAAGAAGCTATCACTGACAGAATCCTTCAATCACTGCCGCCAAGCTACAAAGGCTTTGTGTTGAACTACAACATGCAAGGGATGAACAAGTCTCCCGGCGAGTTGTTTGCGATGTTGAAAGTCGCAGAGTCTGAACTCCGTAAAGAGCATCAAGTGTTGATGGTGAATAAGACCACTAGTTTCAAGAGAAACTGCAAAGGCAAGAAGGGCAATTCGAAGAAGAGCGGCAAGCCTGTTGCCAATCTGCCGAAGAAACCCAAAGCTGGACCTAAGCCTGAAACGGAGTGTTTCTATTGCAAGGGTATGGGTCACTGGAAGCGCAATTGCCCCAAGTATCTGGCAGATAAGAAGGCGGGCAAAGAAAAATCAGGTATATTTGATATACATGTTATTGATGTGTACTTAACCGGCTCTCGTAGTAGTGCCTGGGTATTCGATACCGGTTCTGTTGCTGATATTTGCAACTCGAAACAGGAACTGTGGAATAGACGAAGGCTGGCGAAAGACGAAGTGACGATGCGCGTAGGAAATGGTTCCAAGGTTGATGCAATCGCCGTCGGCACAGTGTCACTTCAGCTACCATCGGGATTAGTGATGAACTTAAATCATTGTTATTTAGTGCCTGCGTTGAGCATGAACATTATATCTCGATCTTGTTTATTGGGAGACGGTTACTCTTTTAAGTCTGAGAATAATGATTGTTCTATTTCTATGAGTAACATCTTTTATGGTCATGCACCGAATGTGAGAGGATTGTTCATATTGAATCTTGATAGCGATACGCATATAGATAACATTGAGACCAAAAGAGTTAGAGTAAACAATGATAGCGCCATATTTTTGTGGCACTGCCGCTTGGGTCATATTGGTGTAAAGCGCATGAAGAAACTCCATGCTGATGGACTTTTGGAGTCACTTGACTTTGATTCACTTGACACGTGCGAACCATGCCTCATGGGCAAGATGACTAAGACTCCGTTCTCCGGAACAATGGAGCGTGCAAGTGACTTATTGGAAATCATACATACCTATGTGTGTGGTCCAATGAGCGTGGAGGCACGCGGCGGATATCGTTATTTTCTCACCTTCACTGACGATTTAAGTAGATATGGTTATATCTACTTGATGAAGCACAAGTCTGAAACATTTGAAAAGTTCAAGCAATTTCAGAGTGAAGTGGAAAATCATCGTAACAAGAAGATCAAGTTCCTACGGTCTGATCGTGGGGGTGAATATCTGAGTTTCGAGTTTGGTGCTCACTTAAGACAATGTGGAATTGTTTCGCAGTTAACACCGCCTGGAACACCACAGCTTAATTGTGTGTCCGAACGTCGTAATCGTACTTTGTTAGAAATGGTGCGATCTATGATGTCTCTTACTGATTTGCCGTTATCATTTTGGGGTTATGCATTAGAAACAGCTGCATTCACTTTAAATAGGGCACCATCAAAATCCGTTGAGACGACACCATACGAACTGTGGTATGGCAAGAGGCCAAAGTTGTCGTTTCTTAAAGTTTGGGGATGTGATGCTTATGTCAAAAAGCTTCAGCCTGAAAAGCTGGAACCCAAAGCGGAAAAGTGTGTCTTCATAGGTTACCCAAAAGAGACAGTTGGGTACACCTTCTATCTCAAATCCGAGGGCAAAGTGTTTGTTGCTAAGAACGGAGCTTTTCTCGAGAAGGAATTTCTCTCGAGAGAATTGAGTGGGAGGAAGATAGAACTTGACGAGGTTGTCGAACCTCTCATCCCTCTGGATGGTGGCGCAGGGCAAGGGGAAACCTCTGTCATTGTGACGCCGGTTGAAGAGGAAGTTAATGATGATGATCATGAAACTCCAGTTCAAGTTTCTGTTGAACCACGCAGGTCGACGAGATCACGTGCTACTCCAGAGTGGTACGGTAATCCCGTCTTATCAATCATGTTGTTAGACAACAATGAACCTGCAAGTTATGAAGAAGCAATGGTGGGCCCAGATTCCAACAAATGGCTGGAAGCCATGAAATCCGAGATAGGATCCATGTATGAGAACAAAGTGTGGACTTTGGAGATACTACCCGAGGGCCGCAAGGCTATTCAAAACAAATGGATCTTTAAGAAGAAGACGGACGATGACGGTAATGTGACCGTTTATAAAGCTCGACTTGTGGCAAAGGGTTTTTCACAAGTTCCAGGAATTGACTACGACGAGACTTTCTCACCCGTGGTGATGCTTAAGTCCGTCAGAATCATGTTAGCAATAGCTGCATTTTTCGATTATGAAATCTGGCAGATGGATGTCAAAACGGCGTTCCTTAACGGTTTCCTTAAGGAAGAGTTGTATATGATGCAACCCGAAGGTTTTGTCGATCCTAAGAATGCTAACAAGGTGTGCAAGCTCCAGCGATCCATTTATGGACTAGTGCAAGCATCTCGGAGTTGGAACAAACGCTTTGATGAGATGATCAAGGCATTTGGGTTTATACAAGTGGTTGGAGAATCTTGTATTTACAAGAAAGTGAGTGGGAGCTCTGTGGCGTTTCTAATATTATATGTGGATGACATATTACTTATTGGAAACAACGTAGAGCTTTTGGAGAGCATAAAAGGTTACTTGAATAAAAGTTTCTCTATGAAGGACCTAGGAGAAGCTGCTTACATTCTAGGCATTAAGATCTATAGGGATAGATCAAAACGCCTGATAGGACTTTCACAAAGCACATACCTTGATAAAGTTTTGAAGAGGTTCAAAATGGAACAGTCCAAGAAAGGGTTCATTCCAGTTTTACAAGGTACGAGATTGAGTAAGACTCACTGCCCAGCAACTGATGAAGATAGAGAGCATATGCGCTCCGTCCCCTATGCTTCAGCCATAGGTTCTATCATGTATGCGATGCTGTGCACTAGACCGGATGTTAGCCTGGCCATAAGTATGGCAGGTAGGTTCCAGAGTAATCCAGGAGTGGATCACTGGACAGCGGTCAAGAATATCCTGAAGTACCTAAAAAGGACTAAGGAGATGTTTCTCGTATATGGAGGTGACGAAGAGCTCGCCGTAAAAGGTTACGTCGATGCAAGCTTTGACACAGATCCGGACGACTCTAAGTCGCAAACCGGATACGTATTTATTCTTAATGGGGGTGCAGTAAGCTGGTGCAGTTCCAAGCAAAGCGTCGTAGCAGATTCTACATGTGAAGCGGAGTACATGGCTGCCTCGGAGGCGGCTAAGGAGGGTGTCTGGATGAAGCAGTTCATGACGGATCTTGGAGTGGTGCCAAGTGCACTAGATCCAATAACCTTGTTCTGTGACAACACGGGTGCCATTGCCTTAGCAAAGGAACCACGGTTTCACAAGAAGACCAGACACATCAAACGACGCTTCAACCTCATCCGCGACTACGTCGAGGAAGAGGACGTAAATATATGCAAAGTGCACACGGATCTGAATGTAGCAGACCCGCTGACTAAGCCTCTTCCACGGCCAAAACATTATCGACACCAGAACTGTATGGGTGTTAGATTTATTACAATGTAATTCACATGGTGATGTGAGGGCTAGATTATTGACTCTAGTGCAAGTGGGAGACTGTTGGAATTATGCCCTAGAGGCAATAATAAATATAGTTATTATTATAACTCCTGTATCAAGATAATAGTTTATTATCCATGCTACAATTGTATTGAATGAAGACTCATTTACATGTGTGGATACATAGACAAAACACCATCCCTAGCAAGCCTCTAGTTGGCTAGCCACTTGATCAAAGATAGTCAGTGTCTTCTGATTATGAACAAGGTGTTGTTGCTTGATAACTGGATCACGTCATTAGGAGAATCACGTGATGGACTAGACCCAAACTAATAGACGTAGCATGTTGATCGTGTCATTTTGTTGCTACTGTTTTCTACGTGTCAAGTATTTATTCCTATGACCATGAGATCATATAACTCACTGACACCGGAGGAATGCTTTGTGTGTATCAAACGTCGCAACGTAACTGGGTGACTATAAAGATGCTCTACAGGTATCTCCGAAGGTGTTAGTTGAGTTAGTATGGATCAAGACTGGGATTTGTCACTCCGTGTGACGGAGAGGTATCTCGGGGCCCACTCGGTAATACAACATCACACACAAGCCTTGCAAGCAATGTAACTTAGTGTAAGTTGCGGGATCTTGTATTATGGAACGAGTAAAGAGACTTGCCGATAAACGAGATTGAACAAGTAACATACCGAAGGACAAAGGGAATGACATACGGGATTATACGAATCCTTGGCACTGAGGTTCAAACGTTAAGATCTTCGTAGAATATGTAGGATCCAATATGGGCATCCAGGTCCCGCTATTGGATATTGACCGAGGAGTCTCTCGGGTCATGTCTACATAGTTCTCGAACCCGCAGGGTCTGCACACTTAAGGTTCGACGTTGTTTTATGTGTATTTGAGTTATATGGTTGGTTACCGAATGTTGTTCGGAGTCCCGGATGAGATCACGGACGTCACAAGGGTTTCCGGAATGGTCCGGAAACGAAGATTGATATATAGGATGACCTCATTTGATTACCGGAAGGTTTTCGGAGTTACCGGAAATGTACCGGGAATGACGAATGGGTTCCGGGAGTTCAACGGGGGGGCAACCCACCCCGGGGAAGCCCATAGGCCTTGGGGGAGACACACCAGCCCTTAGTGGGCTGGTGGGACAGCCCACAAGTGCCCTATGCGCCAAGGAGAAGAAAATCAAGAGAGAAAAAAAGGGAGGAGGTGGGAAGGAAAGGGGACTCCCTCCCACCAAACCTAGTCCAACTCGGTTTGGGGGGGGAGAGTCCTCCCCCTTGGCTCGGCCGACCCCCTTGAGGGTCCTTGGACCCCAAGGAAAGGCCCCCTCCCTCCCACCTATATATACGGAGGTTTTAGGGATGATTTGAGACGACTTTTCCACGGCAGCCCGACCACATACCTCCACGGTTTTTCCTCTAGATCGCGTTTCTGCGGAGCTCGGGCGGAGCCCTGCTGAGACAAGGTCATCACCAACCTCCGGAGCGCCATCACGCTGCCGGAGAACTCTTCTACCTCTCCGTCTCTCTTGCTGGATCAAGAAGGCCGAGATCATCGTCGAGCTGTACGTGTGCTGAACGCGGAGGTGCCGTCCGTTCGGTACTAGATCGTGGGACTGATCGCGGGATTGTTCGCGGGGCGGATCGAGGGACGTGAGGACGTTCCACTACATCAACTGCGTTCTCTAACGCTTCTGCTGTACCATCTACAAGGGTACGTAGATCACTCATCCCCTCTCGTAGATGGACATCACCATGATAGGTCTTCGTGCGCGTAGGAACATTTTTGTTTCCCATGCGACGTTCCCCTACACTTTTGTTGTTGTTGTTGTTGTTGTTGTTGTTGTTGTTGTCATTGTCGTTGTTGTCGTTGTTCTCATCATTATCGTTGTTGTCGTCTCTGTCACCGTCGTCATCGTGGTTGTTGTTGTTGTTGTTGTTGTTGCTGTTGTTGTTGTTGATGATGATGATGATGATCATGTTGTTGTTGTTGTCGTCGTCGTCTTCATTGTTGTTGTTGTTGTTGTTGTTGTCGTCGTCGTCTTCGTTGTTGTTTTTGTTGTTGTTGTTGTCGTTGTTGTGACTATTGTTGTTAATGTCGTTGTTGTGATTGGTGTTGTTATTATCGTTCTTTTCGTTGTTCTCGTCATTCTCGTCGTTGTCATTGTTGTCATCGTCGCACTTATGGTTCTTGTTGTTGTTGTTGTTGTTGTAGTCGTCCTCGAGGTCGTCATCGTCGTCATCATCGTCGTCGTCATCATCGTTATCGTCGCCTTCGTTGTTTTTGTTGTTGTTGTTGTTGTTGTTGTTGTCGTTGTTGCTGTTGTAGTCGTTGTTGTCGTTATTGTTGTTGTTGTTGTCGTTGTTGTCGTTGTTCTCGCCATTGTCATTGTTGTCATCGTTGTCGTTGTCGTCGTCCTTGTTGTTGTTGGTGGTGGTGGTTGTTGTGGTGTTGTTGTTGTTGTTGTTGTGGTTGTTGTTGTTGTTGTTGTTGTTGTTGTCGTCGTCGTCATCGTCGTCTTCGCTGTAGTAGTTGTTGTTGTTATGGTTATTGTTGTTTTGTTGTTATTGTCATTGTTGTTGTCGTCGTCCTCGTCGTCGTCATCGTCGTCTTTGTTGTGGTTGTTGTTATTGTTGTTGTTGTTGTTGTTGTTGTTGTTGTTGTTGTTGTTGTTGTGTTTGTTGTTGTTGTTGTCGTTGATGTCGTTGTAGTCGTTGTTGTTGTCATTGGTGTCGTTGTTGTCGTTGTCGTCGTTGTCGTCGTCGTCATCGTCGTTGTTGTTATTGTCGTTGTCGTCTTCGTCATCGTCGTCGTTGTTGTTGTTGTCGTCATTGTCGTTGTCGTCATCGTCGTCGTTGTTGTTGTTGTCGTAGTTCTCGTCGTTGTTGTCGTCGTTGATGTCATTGTCATCGTTGTTGTCGTCATCGTCGTGGTTGTTTTTATTGTTGTGTAGCGACCCGACTCAAAACGAGTCAAGCCTCTGTGTTTCTGTGCCATCCCTGGATCAGTATGCTGGCACACACAGTACATCAATGTGTTGAGAATTCCAGATAACTTCAGTTCCTTTGGCTCAAGTTGTCCATGACCGTGGATACGGCTAATCGATTAGGTTTGAGTACTCTGCAGAGTTTTGCACACGTTCCCCACAAGATTTGACCGCCTCAGTGTATGTCCTCGCACTTCAGGGTGTTTGAAGACCGGATGATCAAAACATGGTCTTTCAACGGGTCCCTCTGAATCCCTGTCGGTGCCCATCCAAATCCTACCGTTCTTCTACATCTGCTCGCACCGCCTGTCCAGAGTCGCCGCGTTGTCCAACCAAGCCAGAGCCCATAATGACTTGTGGCTGTGCACGTAAGCCTTGGGTTTTGAAAATATCCGTCCGTCTCTTTGAGCCTGGGTGAAGCTTTCCGCAAGATGTCATGGCACGTCTCCATGCATCCCGGGTCATCCACTGGTTACTCCAGGGAGCTGATCAACCGTCCTTCACCCAGAGTTGCATTGCATCACGAGGTCTTGAAAATCTTGACTTAACCGGTCTTGGTTATTAAATTATTCTCGCATCACTCGTGATATGCACTCAACCAGAATCCCGTCTACTCAAGCATAGCAATATGAAATTTGTCGTGCCGGGCCAAGTAACGGGGTTGTTGGGTGCCTACCACATGATACAACAATATGTAACCATAATTTCCAAGTACCTACGCAGCATGCAATTGGGTATAGGATGGTAGAACTACGATGCATAAAACATAGGTGATACATGATCAAATGACTTGCCTGGTGAGGTTAATGAAGAAGAATTATCGTTCTCGAGAAATAACTTGATAGACTATTCATCACTCTCCGATGAAATCTATATAACAAACATATCATTCACATAAGCACTCATACTAGCAATGAAAACAAAAGAGAGAGCAAATAAGAATCCGAAAGAAACTTCAACTAAAACTAGGAGTCTTCTACTACATCAAACACTAAATAGTTTTTTTTGTTCTAACTAAAAATAAAACATTAAATAACAGAGAACTAAGATATAAATTTAACCAAGATAAAATAAAGTATTTTACATAAAACTATTTTGAAAGTATTTTCAAATGGGAGTTGAAACAGTAGAGAAATCAATTGCAAGTTATTAGAGAACTGGAATTGATTTCATGATAACAAATAAAAATAAAAATAAAAAATTGTTGAAAACCTACTATTAACTAACAGAAACAAAATATAAACTTTATGAAATATAAAAGAAAATAATTTAAAAACAATTATAGAAAAAGAAATAGCCATAATCCTAAAAGAACTAAAACAGAATCTGTTTTGGTAAAAACCCCAAGTAAAATTATTTAAAAAAATTGAAATTTATACTACTGAAAGATATGATCATTAGGAAACAGCAGCAAGAAGAATGAAATGAAATCCTATTTTTAAACTCCGAGAATAAGAAAAACAAGGTTTAAATTAAATCTGGGCTAATTCGAATTTGAAAATTTCAAACATAGGCAAATAATATGTTTACGGAAACTACAAGAAAATTGTGATCTAACGCAAAAAGAATCACCTAATTCGGAGTTATAGACTAATAGATATGAATTCTATAAGTTTACTCTTTTTCTGAAAAAAACTGTGATGGGATTTCTATGAAGCTCACCGTGGCTGGACAGGCTTGGAGGTGCTCCGGCGAGGTGGGGCTGCTCCGGCGAGGTGGAGCTCACCGGCGGGGAGGGGGACGGCGGAGGAGGTCGGCGCTGTGGAGAGGAGCGTTAGGGGCTCTTGGAGGCGAGCGGGTGGTGTCCTCGCGATGTAGGCGTGCTCCTTGTGAGCTTCTGTAGACAGGGAAAGGGGAGATGGTGGCGAGGTGGCTACGGGCAGGGAGGAGGCGAGTTGATGGGGAAAATGGAACGAGGAGGAGGAGGGGGTTCTTATAGGGGGCTCCGGAGGCGCCGGGAAGGAAGGGAGAGGGAGATCTGGAAGGTGGAGGTTCTCTGTCTCCATTGCTATGGAAGTTGGTGGGAGAGAGGCAGTACGTGAGGAAGAAGAAGGTCCTATTGGGCCAGATTTGGAAAGGCTTTAATGGGCCAGGACAAAGTTTCCAATAAATTGCGATTTCTTTCCTATTTTGAAAAACCGGAAAGTAAACGATAAAAGGGAAACTAAATAAATTCGGAATATAGAGTTTCTATATACTAAAATTATCAGAAAAATAAAATCTAAATGATAGGAATTTTTCCATGGCCAAAATAAAAACTAAAAAAAATGTTTTTCCAGAAAATCCCAAAAAGCATTATTTCTTTTTGCAATTATTTTCTCAAATTAAATTTTGGTTTTTTCTTGGCTCAAAATATTTCAATAAATGCCCCTGGTTTTTGGAGGGTCATGTTCCTCCTCTCTTTCTTGCTTGGCAAGAATTTATTCCTGGCATTTCTTGAGTGGAGAAAAAATAGAATTGAAAAACAAAAATCGAAAGAAATTCAAATGCCACCTTCATTCAAATTCTTTATAGTTGAAGAAGTCATGCTATCTCCTCTCATTGATTTTAAATGGATGAATTTGAATTCACCGGAAAAAGGGGAAAGTCATTTTATTCCCTCTCATTCAAAAGTTTTTGAAAAGTTTCAAATTTCACTCAAGTTTCAATCACTCAAACAAACAAACAATCAATCTAATAATTTTATTAACATTCCAAAATTTGGGATGTTACAAACCTACCACACTTAAAAAGAATCTCGTCCTCGAGATTCGAAGAGGCTGGAAAGGAAGGTTAGGCTTTGGGGGTCCTTTAACAAATCCAATCTCCGGCAAAGTGGGATGCTACCACACTTAAAATGAAGATTACTGGTCAATTAAGACTTTAACAATCCTTTGGGGTTTTGGAATCTGACTCCTCACAGTCTTGATACTAACTCCTTTGGTGATGCTCTTCCGTTATATTCATAACGTTTCCATTAAAACGAGGGTTCTTGTGTTGATATAAGCTTCTTCCGTTACTGGGTCTTCTTAACTGACTGTCTCGTGGTCAATTCTAAATAACATATCGATGGTTCTCATGGTGGTCTACCATTTGTGGTTATCCTGCAGAGAGAGGGGTCTTGGTTTCATCCTCACCGTAAAATTTCTTACGCGTGACAACAAGTGCCATGTACATAGGGCTTTCAGCATACCATTCTAAGGCTTTAAACCAAAGCTTCAAAGAACGTCGTCTCTCTCTATGGGTAAGTCTCTCAGATTTACCATTCCGAATAGCAAGATAAATGATAAGAGTAAGTCGTCATGGTGATCAATCCATTCCGCACCCAAATCATTTCTCTGTATAAGGTTTAGCGAATCTCGCATTCTAACACTTGGGCATCCTCACAAGCATTGCATAATTTTTCTTGTCCACGAACGAAGTTCGGATAATCCATTGTTTCTGCAATCTGAACAAAACATTTATCGTATCTTCACAACTCTCGGGTTTTCGTATGCTCATAAGAAAACGTTTGCTGATCCATCTTAGCTTTTTCCAAGTTTCCTTCTCCAAATAGGTAGTACTTGATCCTTATTAGTCTCGGGGTCTGTGGGTTGCAGGCATACTTGGAATCACTACGCCTTAAATCCTATAGTGTTTCATTCCATCATACTCTTGGGGTAACCATCATATAAATTATCCTTAGACTTATTTCTGGTACACACTCTACTCTCTGGGATACTTTCCATTGACGTGTTTTCCATTAAAAGGTATTGGTTCATCCAAAAATCATATTCAATTCATAATCAATCCTTTATTACATCCTTAATTTCTTCAAAATTCCAACTCAAAAGTAATTTATTACAAATTCTGCCATCCACATTGTCCGGTATGGTCAAGCATTTCTGTCAACTTTATTCATGTGTCTCTCTTGGAGGTACTTTAGTTCCACTCGAACTTTCCTAGGTGCTCCTTGAAATCATCCATCTTTTTCTTCATCATGGTGGCCATGAGCTTCATCTCCATCATCTCCGCACGTACCTCACTCAGGTACTCCTGGGTATGACGGAGTCTTGCTTCAAGTATTTCTCCAATCTCACGTATGGCTTCCATGGCAGCTTCACGAACAGCATCAAAGAAGGTTGCTCGTGGTACACGTGAAATGAATAAGTATTTCCCCATAGTCTTTGGACAAACTCCTTTCACATGGTGGAGGTGTACTTCCACGTACCAATGTTCTACTCCACTTTCCATCAATGGGTAGCCTTTGTAGACTGCATCTCCTTCAAGATGAATGTGCTTCATCATGTCCTTAAAGATTTTCGGGTAATCATGATCACTGGTCAGGGTCATGATCATTTCTGGGCCCTTGAGGAACGACTCGTAGAGAGTTATCATCTGCAGGTGTCAGTAAATAGGTACTCAGAGGAATGTACATGTCTCCTTGGTAGTTATGGTACATTCCTACTCAGTGGATCCTGTGGGTTTACCGATTACTACCACACTTAAAATGAATTATACTCATGCCTGCATAGACCATATTTTCTCATATCCTCATAATTGTTCAGAGATCTTTGTTCGAAGAGAAACAACGCATACAGTTTCAACATAGGCAATCATGAGACAATAAATTCCATTTCTTCATGATGTTATTACAATCTCAGGGACTTATGTTACAAAAAAATTCACTCCACGATCTCATGAAAAACAAGAGTTCATCAGATTACACTAATTGCCGATGTCAAAACTTAACTACTCCTTTTTAGTTTTCTTCCTTTATGGACAATCGTTAGCAAAATGTCATGTTTCCTTGCAACAAAAGCAAATGAGTTTTGACAAGTCTCGAGGCGTCTTAGTGTTTGCTTTTGCTCCTTGGGTTTCCGGCTTCTTTCCTGAGCACATGTATTTGTGGTGGCCAAATTCCATACACTTGTAACATCTGAAATGACTCAGGTCTATATCTGCAGAGATTTGGCTCTTCCGAGGGAACCTTTTTTTCTTTCCGGATTCCTTTATTTTGGCCAGTTCTTCTATTTCAAGTGGATCAAACTCCACTTTTTCCGTCAGGAAGTTTCCCAGATACTCTTGGCTTCTCTTCGTACAATCCTGTGAATAATGTCCTTCTTCTCCACATGAGTAGCATGGATTGGAGAAAAATCTAGTCAGACCTTGTCCATCAGGGTCTTCAATATTTTCGTTCAGCACAGGCTCTTCTAGAATCTTCTTCTTGAGTGTTTCCTTCATTGGTTCTTTCTGCTGCTGGACAACTTGTTGTACCTTGGGGTAAATGTGACATTGAGCTGGGTGGTGGGTGGTTCCTTCACAAAGGAAACAAGTCACCTGACTACTTGGGCACTCCTCAGCTGGGTGATTTTCTTCACAATGAGTGCATCCATCCTTGTGTTCTTCCTGGGTGTGTCCTATTTCTCCACAGATCTTGCATGCACAAGTCTTCTCCTTCGGATTATCATAGCACTTCTGAATAAGTCGGGATCTTAACAGAGTGTTCTTGAATTTCCCAAGTTTGTGCTGCACTAAATCCTTGTATGGCATGGTGCATTTTCTACCATATAGCAGCACATTGGGTAAAGTACTGGAGAGCGTGTTCCACTTCATACTTCCTTGAGATCAAGTTGCTCCCGAAGTGGTTCTCCATGTTTTGAATCCATATTTCAGCCTTCAGCTGGGTCATTGGTCCAGAGACTACAAGTCCAGCTTCATACTCCATCTGGTAGGGTTGAGGTTTTGGGGATGAGACGGGTAAGAGAGGGAGGGAGATACACACAACACAAACAATATTTTGAGAATAGGTTTTATTTGTGGCCGTCGGATAACACACACCAATGACGGCTCACAAATCATCGTATCTAACGTGGGTATATAAAAGGGGTTTGGACTTCTAATGGACATATAATTATTCGAACACTTCAGGGTCTTCGAGTTCTTCGGGTCTTGAGAGGCTACTGTTGGTGTAGCTTCAATTCTTCAAACGCGTGGTGAAATCCTCTTTACTTTGAAGTAGAACTCCATTGATTCTTCGTGAGGTCGAAGGGGTAAGGGGATTGTATAACTATTTGAGGTGAGAGAGAACATTTGATGAAATCAGAAGAGATGAGAAGTAAAGGATGTTCTTGAAGAATTTTTAGAGAGATCCTATCCTATGAAATTCCCAGTTTCTAGGGTCACATCCTACAGTCAACATGTGCTCTGATACCATTTCTGTAGCGACCCGACTCAAAACGAGTCAAGCCTCTGTGTTTCCGTGCCATCCCTGGATCAGTGTGCTGGCACACATAGTACATCAATGTATATATCAAAGTGCAATCACATGTAAATAGCGTAAAACTGATATATACCTTAAAATCTCAACGGAAGCAGTCAAGGGAGTGGAGTCCCAATAAACACCAACGGCAAGTTGAGTGCGGACCGTAACCCTGAATCGTACTCTTACTCGTCGAGGAAATATCTACAACATAAGACATTGCAGCCGTGTAGGTCAGCATATTGAATATGCTGGCAAGTCACATATGAGAGGGGGTAAAATGTCATCTATACTATATGCATATATGGCAGGTGGGGTTGTATGATTTTAGCGAAAAGCAATCTTTTCTCCTACTCAAGAGAGGGGCTAAAAGCAAAATATTACTAACTGTTGGTTGTTAATGAGATGGTTCCACCAACCAGTTCTCATAACCAAGTTATCAATATTACCCACATCAAATATATATAAATGGTGTTGAGAATTCCAGATAACTTCAGTTCCTTTGGCTCAAGTTGTCCATGACCGTGGACACGGCTAATCGATTAGGTTTGAGTACTCTGCAGAGTTTTGCACAGGTTCCCCACAAGATTTGATTGCCTCCGTGTATGTCCTCGCACTTCAGGGTGTTTGAAGACTGGATGATCAAAACATGATCTTTCAACGGGTCCCTCTGAATCCCTGTCGGTGCCCATCCAAATCCTACCGTTCTTCTACATCTCCTGGCACCGCCTGTCCAGAGTCGCCCGTTGTCCAACCAAGCCAGAGCCCATAATGACTTGTGGCTGGGTAGGTAAGCCATGGGTCTCGAAAATATTCGTCCGTCTCTTTGAGCCTGGGTGAAGCTTTCCGCAAGATGTCATGGCACGTCTCCATGCATCCTGGGTCATCCACTGGTTTCTCCAGGGAACCGATCAACCGTCCTTCACCCAGAATTGCATTGCATCACGAGGTCTTGAAAATCTTGACTTAACCGGTCTTGGTTATTAAATTATTCTCGCATCAGTCGTGATATGCGGTCAACCAGAATCCCGTCTACTCAAGCATAGCAATATGAAATTTGTCGTCCCGGGCCAAGTAACGGGGTTGTTGGGTGCCTACCACATGATACTACAATATGTAACCATAATTTCCAAGTACCTACTTAGCATGCAATTGGGTATAGGATGGTAGGACTACGATGCATAAAACATAGGTGATACATGATCAAATGACTTGCCTGGTGAGGTTGATGAAGAAGAATTATCGTTCTCGAGAAATAACTTGATAGACTATTCATCACTCTCTGATGAAATCTATATAACAAACATATCATTCACATAAGCACTCATACTAGCAATCATTCTAGCAATCAAAACACAAGAGAGAGCGAATAAGAATCCGAAAAAAACTTCAACTAAAACTAGGAGTCTTCTACTACATCAAACACTAAATAGTTTTTTTGTTCTAACTGAAAATAAAACATTAAATAATAGAGAACTAAGATATAGATTTAACCAAGATAAAATAAAGTATTCTACATAAAACTATTTAGAAAGTATTTTCAAATGGGAGTTGAAACAGTAGAGAAATCAATTGCAAGTTATTAGAGAACTAGAATTGATTTCATGATAACAAATAAAAATAAAAATAAAAATTTGTTGAAAACCTACTGTTAACTAACAGAAATAAAATATAAACTTTCTGAAATATAAAAGAAAATAATTTAA
>NC_058519.1:301345636-301348136 GCF_904849725.1 Hordeum vulgare subsp. vulgare
CTCTTCGAGCCTGGGTTAAGCTTTCGGCAGGATGTCATGGCCGTCTCCAGCATCCCGGGTCATCCACTGGTTTTTCCAGGGAGCCGATCAACCGTCCTTCACCCAGAGTTGCATTGCGTCCGAGGTCTTGAAAATCTTGTCTTAACCGGTCTTGATTATTTAATCAACCTCGCATCACTCGTGTTATGCACTCAACCGAAAACCCGTCTACTCAAGCATAGGAATAAGAAATTTGTCGTCCCGGGGCCAAGTATCGGGGTTGTTGTGTGCCTACCACCTGATACTACAACCTATACTAAAATTTCCAAGTACCTAGGCAGCATGCAATTGGGCAAAGAAAGGTGAAACTACCATGCATCGAAAACATAGGAAATAGTATGATCAAAATGACTTGCCTTGATGATAGTTGTCTTGATCGAGCGCTTCTAAGTAACAAGCTTTGCACTCCAGGTGATCTACCGATACAAACAAATACACACCATAAGCACTACAATCAAGCAACAAGTAAAAATAACATCACAAGTAAAGATTTGCTATGGCCTAAGTGAAAGAATTCAATACATGTTACTAAGGCAGAAACTTGTTTCTATCAAAAACCCAAGTAAAAATATTTTAAATTTTTTGAAACTTCTACCACAGTAAGATATAATCACTAGGAAGCAGTAGCAAAAAGAATCAACTGAAAATCATTTTTTAAACTCCTGGAATAAGCAAAACAAGGTTTAAACTAAATCTGATCTAATTCAAACATAGTCAAAATATATGTTTTTAAAAACTACAGAAAAATTGGGATCTACTGGAAAAAGAATCAACCTCATTAGACTTCGGGATCAAACGCTATGGCCAAAACAAAACTGAAACTTTTCTGTTTTTGGAACTAAACAGAAAAAGAAAATAATTGCTAACAGACAGGGGGTACACGTGGCGCTCAATGAATGGCTGTGGGGGTGTGTGTTGCGGGTGTAGGGAGCAAATAGCCGAAGCTTAACGAGAATTCTCTGGCTAATTAGTTAAGTGAATAAAACCGGCTCGGTTTTGTTAGAAAACCGAAGGGGTATTCGCGATCTAATCCGTAGCGTACGTGTAGGATCCAACGGCTATTGAGGGGGATGGGGTGCACACCGGCGTTGCTCTGCTCCGGCGGGGTCTTGACAGCGGCGGCGGCTCGGGTGTGGACGGGGACGGCGCTGCAGAGGGTCTCCGGCGGCGGCGAGAGCTCCAGTCGGTGCGGGCGAGGGCGGCGAGCGCGTTGGTGGCGTCGGGGAGGGGTCGGGGTGGCCGGAGGTGGTGCAGCGGGTGGCCGGAGTAGGCCGAGCTCGGGTGCTCCGGCGGCGGCTGCAGCAGGGCGGCTTGGGGGCGGCGGGACGGCGTGGCGATGTGGGGAACGGGGTGCGGCGGCCGGGGGCAGTATTTATAGGGGGAGAGGCGCTCGGGGAGGGAAAGAGCAGGGGGATCGGGCGGATCCCAGCGAACCTGGAGGACTCGGGCTCGGGCTCGGTTTTGGAAAGGGGAGAGGAGGAAGGTGACCGAGGGGAGGGGAGATCGGGCGTTGGGGCCCAGCACCAGAGAGAGGGGAGCTGGGGCGCTCGGGGCAGTCGGCCGATCCGTAGGGATCTCGGATCCCGGCTGCTGGGGGATTTCAGCCCACTCTAAAATGCGCCCAGGCGCGGTTTCCTTTTAAAGAAAAATATTTCCTATTTAACCCTTTTAGTAAAACAGAAACTAAAACTAATAAAAAGGCAACGAATAAAAATAATTAATATAGGGTATTATATACCAAAAAATCAGAAAAATATCCTCTACTCGATTAACATTTTTCCAAAGCAAAAATAAAAACTTTAAAAAAATGTTTTTTTCAGAAATTCCCTAAATGCTTTATTTTGTTTTTGCAAATATTTTCGCAATAAAACTTTGGCTTTCTTGGCTCCAAATATTTCAGAAATGCCTCGCATTTTTGGAGGGTCATTTTCCTCGGCTCTCTCTTGCATGCAAGAGATCATTTCCCGGCATTTCTCGTGTGAAGAAAAAATAGAAATGCAAAAGGCTAAAGTCGAAAGAATTCAATTGCAAACTTTATTTCAATCAATATGCATAGATACTTAGCTACAATGTAAAACATTCCCAATTAGGAAAATTGGGATGTTACAAACCTACCCACCTTAAGATGAATCTCGCCCTCGAGATTCGGGTTGGCTAGAAAATAGGTGCGGGTGGTCTCGACGAAGATCCTCTTCTCGTTCCCACGTGGCTTCTTCCTCGGTGTGGTGGCTCCACAACACCTTGCAGAACTGGATGATCTTGCTGCGGGTAACTCTGTTGGCAGTCTCAAGAATCCGGACGGGTTTCTCCTCATACGTCAGATCACTGTCAAGTTGTCTGGCCTCTAGGGGCACTGTATCTCTCAACGGAACATCGGCCATCTCAGCGTGGCATTTCTTGAACTGGGAAACATGGAAGACATCATGAACTCCGGACAATCCTTCCCGCAGTTCCAGTTTAT
>NC_058519.1:301358136-301360636 GCF_904849725.1 Hordeum vulgare subsp. vulgare
CAACAACACCACCACCACCAACAACAACAACAGCAACAACACAACCCCACCACCACCACCACCACCAAGAACAACAACCACAACGACGACGATGACAACGACGACGACGACCACAACAACAACAACAACAACAACAACAACAACCACAACAACAACAACGACGACATCAACAATAACAACAACAACAACAATAACAACAACAACAACAACAACAACAACAACGACAACAACAACAACAAGGACGACGATGAGAATGACGATAACAACGACAATGAAGACAATAACGAGAACAACTACAATTACGATAACAACAACAACAACAATAACAACAACGGCAACAACAACAACAACAACAACGACGACGGCGATCACGACGACGACGGCGATCACGATGACGTCAACAACGACAATGATGAGAACAATGACAACAATCACAACAATAACAACAACAAAAACAACAACAAGTACAAGAACAACAAGAACAACGACGACGACGACGACATCGACATCAACAACGACACTGATGAGAACAACGGCAACAACGACAACAACGACAACAACAACAACAACAACAACAACAACAACAACAACAATAACAACAACAACAACAACGATGACGACGATAAATAACAACCGCGACAAGAACAACGACAACAACAAAAACCATGACAACAGCGACAACAACGACAACAACTGCGTCAACGACAATAACAATAACAAAAATAACGACAACGATGACAACGACGACGACGACAACAACAACAACAACAACAACAACAACAACAAGAACAATGACGACGACGACAACGGCGATGACGACGACAATGACAACAACAACGACAATGATGAGAACAAAGGCAACAATGACAACAACAACAACAATGAGAACAGCGATCAACGCAGTAGCAAAGACAACAATAACAAAAACAACAACAACAAGAACAACAACCAAAAACTACGACAACAATAACAACAACGACGACAACATCGACAACAACGTCAACAATAATAGCAACGACAACAACAACAAGAAGAAGGACGATGACAACGACGACAGCAACGATAACGATGAGAACAATGATAACAACCACAACAACAACAGACACAACAACGACAACAACAATAACATCAATAACAACAACAACAACGACAACATCGACAACAATGACAACAACAACGACCACAACAACAACAAAAACAACAAGAAGGATGACGTCAACGACGACAAACATCAGAACAATGATAACAACGACAACAACGACGACAAGTACGACAACGATGTCGACGATGATGACGACTATGAAGATGACGATGACAACCACAACCACAACAACAACAACAACAACAACAACAACAACAACAACAACAACAAGAACAATTACTACAACAACAACAACAACAACAACAACAACAACCACAACGACGACGACGACAATGACAACAATGACGAAAACAACGACAATGACGAGAACATCGGCAAGAACGACAACAAAGACAACAACAACAACAATAACAAGAACAAGAACAAGAACAAGAAAAACAACCAGAACAACAACAACGACAACAAACAAAACAAAGACAACGATAATGACGACAACAACCACAACAACAACAACGACAACAACGACAACAACGACAACAACGACAACAACAACAACAACAACAACAACAACGATGACAACGACAACAACCACAATGACGACAACAACAACAAAAACAAGAACAACGAATACTACGACAACAATAACAACAACGACGACAACATCGACAACAACATCAACAACGATAGCAACGACAACTACGACAACAACAACAAGAAGAAGAAGAAGGACGACGACAACGACGACAACAACGTAACGATGAGAACACTGATAGCAACGACAACAACAACCACAACAACAAAGACAACAACGACAACAACAACAACAACAACAACAATAACATCGACAACATCGACAACGATGACAACAACAACGACCACAACAACAACAACAAGGATGACGACAACGACGACAAGGATGAGAACAATGATCAGAACGACAACAACAACCACAACAACAATAGAGACAACAAAGACAACAACGACAACAATGCCAACAACAACAACAACAACAATAACAACAACAACAACAACAACAACAACAACAACAACAACAACAATAACAACGACAACGACGACAACAACGATGACAAGTACGACAACGATGTCGACGACAACGACGACTATGAAGATGACGATGATAGCCACAACAACAACAATAGCCACAACAACAACAACAACAACAACAACAACATCAAGAACAACAAAAACAACAACAACAACAACAACAACAACAACAACAACAACCACAACAACGGCGACGACGACGACAACGACAATAATAACGAAAACAATGACAATGACGAGAACAACAACAACAACAACAGAAAAAACATTAACGACAAAAGCAACAACAACGACAACAACAACAACAACAACAACAAGAACAACAACAACAAC
>NC_058519.1:301383136-301393136 GCF_904849725.1 Hordeum vulgare subsp. vulgare
GGTCTTCGTGTGCGTAGGAATTTTTTTGTTTCCCATGCAACGTTCCCCAACAGTGGCATCATGAGCTAGGTTCATGCGTAGATGTGATACGTCTCCAACGTATCTATAATTTTTGATGGTTCCATGCTATTATCTTGTCAAACTTTGGATGTTTTGTATGCCTTTTATATTTTTTTGGAACTAACTTATTAACTCAGTGCAATGTGCCAGTTCCTGTTTTTTCCGTGTTTTTGACCCTTTTTTCAGAGGACAATATTAAACGGAGTCCAAATGGAATAAAACCTCCGAAAAGATTTTCCCGGAACAGAAGATATGCAAGGAACTTGAGAACCAAGGCAGAGGGCACCATGGGAGGCCACAAGCCCCCTAGCCGCGGCCTGTGGGTGCCCTACGCCTAGCAGGCTTGTGGGCCCCCTGTGGCTCCTCTGCCCTACTTCTTCCGCCTATAAATCCCCGAAAAATCTGAAACCACGGGAGAGAGCCACGGAAATACTTTTCCGCCACCGCAAGCTTCTATCTCCGCAAGATCCGATCTGGGGCACGTTCTGGTGCCCTGACAGAAGGGGGATTCGGACACAGAGGGCTTCTTCATCAACACCATTGCCTCTCCGATGATGCGTGAGTAGTTCACCATAGACTTTTGGGTCCATAGCTAGTAGCTAGATGGCTTCTTCTCTCTCTTGGATCTTCAATACAAAGTTCTCCATGATCTTCATGGAGATCTATCCGATGTAATCTTCTTTTGCGGTGTGTTTGTCGAGATCCGATGAATTGTGGATTTATGATCAGATTATCTATGAATCTTATTTTAGTTTCTTCTGATTTATTATATGCATGATTACATAACCTTGTAATTCTCATCGAGTTGTGGATTTCGTTTGGCCAACTTGATCTATGATTCTAGCAATGGGAGAGCTGGTTGGTTTTGGGTTCATACCGTGCAGTGACCTCACCGAGTGACAGATGGGGTAGCAAGGCAAGCATCGTGTTGTTGCCATCAAGGGTAAAAAGATGGGGTTTATATATATTGCATGAATTTATCCCTCTAAATCATGTCATCTTGCTTAAGGCGTTACTCTGTTTGTCATGAACTCAATACACTAGATGCATGCTACATAGCGGTCGATGTGTGGAGTAATAGTAGATGCAAAAAGTATCGGTCTACTTATCTCGGACATGATGCCTATATGTATGATCATTGCCTTAGATATCGTCATGACTTTGCTCGGTTCTATCAATTGCTCGACAATAATTCGTTCACCCACCGTAATATTGGCTATCATGAGAGAAACCTCTAGTGAACACTATGGCCCCCGGGTCTACTTCACATCATATTTTCAGCCCTACACTTTTACTTTATTGCACTTTCTGCCATCAGATCTCACCTTGCAATCAATCGTGAAGGGAATGACAACCCATTTGTAGCGTTGGGTGCAAGTTTGCTGTTTTTGCGTAGGTACGGTGGAGACTTGGCTTGATACTCCTACTAGATTGAGACTTTGGTTCTCAAACTTAGGGAAATACTTACTACTAATGTGCTGCATCACCCTTTCCTCTTCAAGGGAAAAACCAACGCAAGCTCAAGAGGTAGCAAGAAGAATTACTGGCGCCGTTTCCGGGGAGCATCAAGTGAAGATTATCCAAGTAACCGTCGCAAACTCATCTCTTGCATTTACTTTTTTGCCTCTCATTTTCCTCTCCCACACTTCTGAAAAACAAAAATTTACAAAAATATTTTCCTTTTTCTTTCGCTTGCTTTCTATCGCTTGTGCGCTTGTCTGCCTGCTAAGACCTGTATGGCCCAACCAAAGGATTATGATGCTTACTACACAAGGTTGGAAGAGATTGAAACTAGTGTTAAAGGCTTCATGTCTACACAGTTTGATTATAATAGTTACTTCCGTAGAGAACTAAGGGAGAAAAATTCTTTTATGTATTTTATGAATAAAGAAGTTGATGATATGGACAAAGAATTCATTGCGCTAAATTCTCACTTTGCTCGTCTTGAAAAATTGGTAGGCCAGATTTCTGATAAACAGGCTACATTAGTCAATAAAATGGCTGCTAAACCTGAAATATGTGATGAGAATCAAGAAGATCTTAAAGTGCTTGGTGTGACTCCCATTCAATCCTTGTTTTCTAGTGTCACACCTAATGATGATGGGGCTGGATATGAATCGACTTTGGCTGAAAAATGCCCCAATGATTCGGAGTCCATCTATCTTGATGCTAAAAGTATTGAAAGTGGAGTAGAGGATATCAAAACTTTGAGTAGTAATGAAACTACTACTTTGGATTTCAAGGAATTCTATTATGATAGTTGCTCTTTGATTGAATGTATTTCCTTGATGCAATCAAGCTAAACTCTCCACACGCTTATAGCCAAAACAAGGCCTTTACCGATCATATCTTCGATGTTATGATGAAGTCTCTTGAAGAGAAACATGAATTGGAAGTTTCTATTCCTATAAAACTTCATGATGAGTAGGAACCTACTATCAAAATCAAGATGAAAAACTATGAATGCAATGCTTTGTGTGATTTGGGTGCTAGTGTTTCCATGATTCCAAAGTCTTTATGTGATGTTCTAGGCTTCAATGAGATTGATGAGTGATCTTTTAATTTGCATCTTGCAGATTCTACTGTTAAGAAACCTATGAGAAGGATCAATGATATTCTTATTATTGCAAATAGGAACTATGTACACATGGGTTTCATTGTGCTTGATATTGATTGCAATCCTACGTGTCCTATCATTCTTGGTAGTCCTTTCCTAAGGACTATTGGTGCTGTCATCGATATGAAGGAAGGAAATATTAGATTTCAATTTCCATTAAAGAAGGGCATAGAACATTTTCCTAGAAAGAAAATAAGATTGCCTTATGAATCCATGGTAAGGGCTACTTATGGTTTGAGTACCAAAGACGATGATACATGATTCTATCGCCTTATGCCTAGCTAAGGGCGTTAAACAATAGCGCTTGTTGGGAGGCAACCCAATGAATTTATCTTTGCTTTTGCTTTTTGTTTTGTTGCGTCCACACCATCATAATTCTGTTATGATGGTGTTTTTTGTGTTTCTTTTTGTGTTTGATTCAAGTAAAACCTTTATGACTAGTTTTGGTGATGGTTGTTTGATCATGCTGGAAAAAGACAGAAACTTTTCGCTCACGCAATTATTTTTCATTTTTATCCAGAAAGAGCTTTTGAGTTGATTCTTTTTGCTGCTCGTTGATATGCCAATTGCCCAAATTTTCATAATTTTTTAGAATGTTTGAGATAACAGAAGTATACGAAGTATACAGATTGCTACAGACTGGTCTGTTTTTGACAGATTCTGTTTTGTTGTGTCTATTGCTTATTTTGCTGAAACTATGGATAGTCTCGGGGGGTACTAGCCATGGAAAAGTGAGAATACAGTAATATAACACCAATATAAATAGAAATGAAGTTTGCTATAGTAACTAAAGAGGTGGTAGTTTGTTTTCTTCTGCTAATGATATGACGAGTTTCTGTTTAAATTTTGTGTTGTGAAGTTTTCATGTTTTGGGTGATGTTCTCATCGACAAAGGGATAAAGAGTGAAAAGAGCTCAAGCTTGGGGATGCCCAAGGCATCCCAATCCAAATTCAAGGACACGAAAAAGCCTAAGCTTGGGGATGCCCCGGGAAGGCATCCCCTCTTTCGTCTTCAATCCATCGGTAACATTACTTGGAGCTATATTTTTATTCACCACATGATATATGTTTTGCTTGGAGCGTCGTGTATTATAGGAGTCTTTTCTTTTTGTCGTGTCACAATCATGCTTTCTGCACACCTTTTGAGAGAGAAATGCACTCATCGTGAATTTGCTAGAATACTCATTGAGCTTCGCTTATATCTTTTGAGTTAGGAAATTTAGCTCACATGTGCTTCACTTAGATCTTTTAGAGCACGGCGGTGTCATATTTTGGAGAAATAAGAACTCTTGATCTTCACTTATATCTTTTTGAGAGTGCTCTCTCTGAGTAAGTTGGTAGTTGGCTTGTGCTATGAATGCAGTCCTAAAGATGATAGGCATCCAAAGAGGATACAATAAAACTTCCATATTCATGTGCATTGATTAGTAAAGAGAAGTTTGATTCCTCTCAATTAGTTTTGAGACATGGATTTGGTAATATTAAGAGTCATGTTGTAAGGTGTTGTGAATCTAGAAATACTTGTGTTGAAGTTAGTGATTCCCGTAACATGCACGTATGGTGAACCGCTATGTTAGGAAGTCGAAGCATAATTCATTTATTGATTGTCATCCTTTGTGTTGCGGTCGGGATCGCGTCATGGTTAAAACCTACCAACCCTTCCCCTAGGAGTATGTATTTAGCAGTTTGTTTCGATTACTAATAAAAACTTCCACAATAAGTATGTAAGTTCTTCATGACTAATGTGAGTCCATGGTATAGATGCACTTTCACCTTCCACCATTGCTAGCCTCTCTAGTGCCGCGCAACTTTCGCCGGTACACAAAACCACCATAGACCTTCCTCAAAACAGCCACCATACCTACATATCATGGCCTTTTCATAGCCATTCCGAGATATATTGCCATGCAACTCCCACCGTTCCGTCTCATGACTTGTGCCTTCACTTTCATATTGCCATTGCATGATCGTAAGATAGCTAGCGAGTCATACGCTAAGCTAGATCGTTGCACATCCCGGTACACTGCCGGAGGCATTTCCTATAGAGCCATCATCGTTCTAAGCATTGAGCTGTGAGTAAATGAAAGTGTGATGATCATCATTATTAGAGCATTGTCCCATGTGAGGAAATAAAAAAAAGAGGCCAAAGTTGCAACAAAAAAATATATATGGAAAGAGGCCGAAGAGCCCAATCAAAAAAAGGAGATAAAAAGAGAGAAGGGACAATTCTACTATCTTTCCACACTTTTGCTTTATAATAGCACCATGTTCTTCATGATTGAGAGTCTCTCGTTTTGTCACCACCATATACTAGTGGGAATCTTCATTATGTAACTTGGCTTGTATATTCCAATGATGACCTTCCTCAAAATTGCCCTAGGTCTTCGTGAGCAAGCATGTCGGATGCACACCCACTAGTTCTCGTTTTGAGCTTCCACACACTTATAGCTCTTAGTGCATCCATTGCATGGTAATCCCTACTCTTTCACATTAATATCTATTGATGGGGATCTCCATAGCCCTTTGATACGACGAGTCAATGTGACCATCTCCTCCTTTTTGCCTCACAACCTCAACCACACTCTATTCCACCTATAGTGCTTTATCCATGGCTCACGCTCATGTATTGCGTGAGAGTTGAAAAAGGTTTGAGAAAGTAAGAGTGCGAAAACAATTACTTGGCCAATACCGGGGTTGTGCATGATTTAAATTCGTTGTGTGGGGATGATGGAGCATAGCCACACTATATGATTTTGTAGGGATAACTTTCTTTGGCCTTGTTATTTCGAAAGTTCATGATTACCTTGCTAGTTTGCTTGAAGTATTATCGTTTTCATCTCAATAGCAAACTATTGTTTTGAATCTTACGGATCTGAACATTCATGTCACATGAAAGAAGTTACAAAGGACAAATATGGTAGGTAGCATTCCACATAAAAATTCAGTCTTTATCACTTCCCTACTCGAGGACGAGCAGGAGTTAAGCTTGGGGATGCTTACTACGTCTCCAACGTATCTATAATTTTTTATGGTTCCATGCTATTATCTTGTCAAACTTTGGATGTTTTGTATGCCTTTTATATCTTTTTGTGACTAACTTATTAACTCGGTGCCAAGTGCCAGTTCCTGTTTTTTTCATTTTTTGACCCTTTTCAGTGGAGAATATTAAACGGGGTCCAAACGGAATAAAACCTCCAAAAAGATTTTTTTCTGGAACAGAAGATACGCAAGGAGCTTGAGAACCAAGGCAGAGGGCACCAGCGGAGGCCACGAGCCCCCTAGTCGCGGCATGGGGGGGCCGCGCCTATGAGGCATGTGGGCCCCCCGTGGCTCCTCTGCCCTACTTATTCCGCCTATAAATCCCCAAAAAATCTGAAACCACGGGAGAGAGCCACGAAAATACTTTTCTGCCGTCGCAAGCTTCTGTCTCCGCAATATCCCATCTCGGGCACGTTCTGGTGCCCTGCCGGAAGGGGGATTCGGACACGAAGGGCTTCTTCATCAACACCATTGCCTCTCGGATGATGGAGATCTATGAGATGTAATGTTCTTTTGCGGTGTGTTTGTCGAGATCCGATGAATTGTGGATTTATGATCAGATTATCTGTGAATCTTATTTGAGTTTCTTCTGAGTTCCTGTATCCATGATTTCATATCCTTGTAATTCTCTTCGAGTTGTGGGTTTTGTTTGGCCAACTTGATCTATGATGCTTGCAACGGGAGAAGTGCTTGGTTTTGGGTTCATACCGTGCGGTGACCTCACCCAGTGGCAGAAGGGTTAGCGAGGCACGCATCGTGTTGTTGCCATCAAGGGTAAAAAGATGGGATTTATATCTATTGGATGAATTTATCCCTCTACATCATGTCATCTTACTTAAGGCGTTACTCTGTTCGTCATGAACACAATATAATAGATGCATGCTGGATAGCGGTCGATGTGTGGAGTAATAGTAGTAGATGCAGAAAGTATCGGTCTACTTGTCTCGGACGTGATGCCTATATGTATGACCATTGCCTTAGATATCGTCATGACTTTGCGCGGTTCTATCAATTGCTTGACAGTAATTCGTTCACCCACCGTAAAATTTGATATCATGAGAGAAGCCTCTAGTGAACACAATGGCCCTCAGGTCTATTTCACATCATATTTTCAGCCCTACACTTTTACTTTGTTGCACTTTCTGCCTTCAGATCTCACCTTGCAATCAATCATCAAGGGATTGACAACCCCTTTGTAGCGTTCGGTGCAAGTTTGCTATTTTTGTGCAGGTACGGTGGAGACTTGGCTTGATAGACCTACTGGATTGATACCTTGGTTCTCAAACTGAGGGAAATACTTACTGCTACTGTGCTGCATCACCCTTTCCTCTTCAAGGGAAAAACCAACGCAAGCTCAAGAGGTAGCAAGATGTTAACTCGAGTAGAACACAAAGGGTTATGTGGACGGTAATGTTCGATTTGCTGCCCTCCTTAGTCTTTTCTCGATTTGGCGGTATTGTTGGATTGATGCGGCCCGGACCGACATTATTCGTACACTTAGAAAAGACTTGTTTCATCGATTGACATGCAACCTCATTGCATAAAGATGACTGGTGGGTGTCGGTTTCTTCAACTTTAGTTGAATTGATTTTGACCGAGGCAGTCCTTGGAGAGGTTAAATAGCTACTTGCACATCTCCGTTGTGGTTTTTGCGTAAGTAAGATGCAATGTACTAGATACCCACCGCATCCACGTAAAACATAAAACAACAAATTAGAGGACATCTAACTTGTTTTTGTAGGGTATGCTTGTGATATGATATGGCCAATGACGTGATGTGATATATTGGATGTATGGGATGATCATGTTGTAATAGTTAATATCGACTTCCACGTCGATAGTACGGCAACCGACAGGAGCCATAGTGTTGTCTATAAACTAACGTTTGGGTTTGGTGATGTGTTTACTATATTTCTAGGACGTAGCTTTAGTAGTAATAGCATAAGTAGCACGACAACTTCAATGGCGACACGTTGATGGAGATCATGGTCTCGTGCCTGTGACAAGAAGATCGTGCCATTGCTTTGGTGATGCAGATCAAGCAGCACATGATGATGGCCATATCATGTCACTTGTGAATTGCATGTGATGTTAATCCTTTTATGCACCTTATTTTGCTTAGAACGACGGTAGCATTATGAGGTGATCTCTCACTAAAATTTCAAGACGAAATTGTGTTCTCCCCGACTGTGCACCGTTGCGACAGCTCGTCGTTTCGAGACACCACGTGATGATCAGTTCTGATAGACTCAACGTTCACATACAACGGGTGCAAAATAGTTGCACACGCGGAACACTCGGGTTAAGCTTGACGAGCCTAGCATGTGCAGACATGGCCTCGGAACACATGAGTCCGAAAGGTCGAGCATGAATCGTATAGTTGATATGATTAGCATAGAGATTCTTACAACTGAAACTATACTCAACTCACGTGATGATCGGACTTGAGTTAGTGGAATTGGATCATGTACAACTCAAATGACTAGAGAGATGTACTTTTTGTGTGGAAGTTCTTAAGTAATATGATTAATTGAACTACTTATCATGAACATAGTCTAATGGTCTTTGCAAATTACGATGTAGCTTGTGCCATAGCTCTACTTTTTTTTATATGTTCCTAGAGAAAATTTAGTTGAAAGTTGATAGTAGCAACTTTGCGGACTAAGTCCATAAAACTGAGGATTGTCCTCATTGTTGCGCAGAAGGCTTAGGTCCTTAATGCACCACTCGGTGTGCTGCACCTCGAGCGTCATCCATGGATCTTGCGAACATGTGACATAGACGTTTTTGATGACTACGTGATAGTTCAGTGTGTAATACTTAATGTCTTAGAAGCAAGGCACCGAAAACGTTTTTGAAAATGTCGCGGAACATAAGAGATGTTCTAAGAGAAAAAATTGTGATTTCGTGCTTGTGCCCTTGTTGAGAGGTATAAGACCTCTGACGAGATTCTTTACTTCCAAAGTAAAGGAAAAAGCTCAAATCGTTGACCATGTTCTCACATTGTCTGAGTACAACAATCGCTTGAATCATGTGGGAGTTAATCTTCTAGATGAGATAGTGAAGGTTCTCCAAAGTCACTGCCACTAAGCTGCTAGAGCTTCGTGATGAACCACTACATATCAAGGATAGATATGATGATCCTTGAGCGAATTTCTACTTTTGCAGTTTCAAACAGTCGCAATGTTTGAAACTGCAAAAGTAGAAATCAAGAAGGAGCATCAATTGTTGATGGTTAGTAAAACCACTAGTTTCAAGAAAGGGCAAGGGCTAGAAGGGATACTTCATAAAACGGCAAACCAGTTGCTGCTCTAACGAAGAAACCCAAGATTGAACCTAAACCCGAGACTAAGTGGTTCTGCAATGAGGGGAACGGTCACTTAGGCGGAGCTACCCTAGATACTGGGTAGATAAGAAGGCTCGGAAAGTCGACATATGTATATTTGATATACATGATATTGATGTGTAATTTACTAGTACTCCTAGTAGCATGAGGGTATTAGATACCGGTTCGATTGCTAAGTGATTAGTAACTTGAAATAAAAGCTACGGAATAAATGGAGACTAGCTAAAGGCGAGGTGACGATAAGTGTTGGAAGTGTTTCCAAGGTTGATGTGATCAAACATCGCACGCTCCCTCTATCATCGGGATTCGTGGTAAAACCGAAATAATTTTCATTTGGTGTTTGCGTTGAGCATGAACATGATTGGATCGTGTTTATTGCAATACGATTATTCATTCAAAAAGAATAATAATTGTTCTATTCGCTTGAATAATTACCCTTCAATGGTTTACTGAATCTCGATCGTAGTGCTACACATGATCATAGTATTGGTGCCAAAAGATACAAAGTAATAATGATAGTACCACTTACTTGTGGCACTGCCACTTGAGTCATGTTGGTATAAATGCATGAAGAAGCTCCATAGAGATGGATCATTTGGACTCACTTGATTTTGAATCACTTGAGACATGCAAATCATGGCACATGAAACAAGAGAGTAACTTGTTGGGAGTAATACATTTTTGATGTGTCCAGTCCAATGAGCGCTGAGGCACGCAGTGGGGGTTGTTTGAAAGCGGTTTTTCAAAGGAAGACCTGGATAGAGCTACTTGAACATTGAGCATCAAGATCTATGGAGATAGATCGAAATACTAAACAGAACTTTCAAATGAAATGCATGCCTTGACAAGTTTTTGAAGGAGTTCAAAATAGATCAGCAAAGAAGGAGTTCTTGGGTGTGTTGCAAGGTGTGAATTTGAGTAAGACTCAAAAGCCCGAC
>NC_058519.1:301403136-301410636 GCF_904849725.1 Hordeum vulgare subsp. vulgare
AATCTTGTGGGGAACGTGTGCAAAACTCTGCAGAGTGCCCAACCTAATCGATTAGCCGTGTCCACGGTCATGGACAACTTGAGCCGAAGGCATTGAATTTCCCCTGAACTCTCGACACAACTTAATAATGATGTGGGTGTTAACAACTATTCGGGTACGAGAATTGGTTGGCGGAACCATCTCGTTAACAACAAACTTTGTAGTAAATTTTGCTTTCAACCCCTTTTGTTGTAGGATAAAACTGGCTTTATGCAAAACTTAGCTCCACCCGCCAAATATGCATGTAGAGCTAGTTGATTATTATTTTACTCCCTCTCTTTGATGATTTGCCAGCATATTCAATATGCTGACCTACACGGCTGCAACGTATCATGTTGCAGAGTACTTTTCCGACCAGGAGTGAGGCTACGTCCTACGCTCAGCGACATGCCCTTAGAGTCGGATGGAATCGTCTACCTGATGCTTCCACTTAGTCTTCGTTAGATATCTCATGAGATGCCCTTCAGCCACTTTATTGTAGTACTTTATTGTAATAAAGTACTCTTTATGAGATTTCGATTAATAAAGTTGTGTGATTGCACTCTTGAATATATACATTATGTACTGTGTGTGTACCAGCATGATCTTGGGATGGTACAGAAACACGAGAGGCTTGACTCGTCTTGAGTCGGGTCGCTACAGAAATGGTATTCAGAGCACACGCTGACCTTAGGACGTAACCTCTAGGAATGGAAAAGCCTTAGGAAGAAAACTATTTTCTCTTATGTCTAAATCTTCTATTTTCTCTTCTGATCATTTCTGACTTCTCTCCGATTTTCCAATGTTTAGATGGCCACCTTCATCCCTGTTAAGTTCACGGAGTTTTGCTAGCCCGACACCACTATGCCGTTCGGAAAAGAGCTGGTGCAGATCACCAAGGACTTGAGGATTGCTCTGCCGACTATCACAAGGAAGCCAACTTCGTCTTACCCGGAGGATTCACGCTACAGGATCGAGGTGCATATTCCCGAAAGGACATTCGAGCCGCGCACTGAGCCGATGGATTTCAAGTTCATCGCACCCCAACTGGATTCTCGGAAGGGACATGGCGATCCATTGTGCACTCGGACGTATCAAGGATGAATACAAAGGCTGTCCTATTTCTTTAGACCTATCCGTCGTATCCCCGAGGAACGAAGACGGAGATATCATCTCAAGAAAGACCAAGGACGCTCTCTTGTCTTATGCCCAGACCTTGGAGAAGCACAGCGGAACTCTGGAGTATCACGCGATCAAGGACGCCAGGAAGATCAAGCAACTGTCACTCCGCGAGCTTGAACTTGAAGATGCAGCCCGGGAAGCCCACTATGAGCTTGAACTGGAAGTGAAGGACTTTCTGGAGCGGATCGAGAAGCTGAAGACTCGAGTTGCATACCTGGAGGAGGAACTGGACATGGGCGAGAACCTTCATCCCGAAGGAGACGTAGCCCCCTTGAGCAGCAACGACGAGGACTATGAAGAAAGCTCCACCGAAGAACCCGACACCATGCTATTCTGAGGAGGACACTTAGACTGGACCACCAAATTTACTTTAGCGTTTTACATTTTAAGCCGATGTTTAGGATTATCGAATTTTGTATCCCCGTGTGAACCTTTTGTGATGATATTGAATGAAATGTGTGGTGTGATACTTGTGTGTTGCATTCATATGGGTAGTGTAATTACTCTTAGACCATTGTTCTATGCTAATCTCACCCCTCCACAAACATCAGATGCCCCCGAGACGCGCCCCTGAGTCCAACTTTCCGCCGGAACTCATCCAGTTGATCCAGCAACAAAACACCCTGATGTAGCTGATCATCCAGAACCAGAACAATAACAACAACCATCACCCACCCCACGCTGACAATCTCACCCGTTTCTTGAGGTTGAACCCTCCAACTTTCTCCAGCAGCATTGAGCCCATTGTGGCAGATGATTGGCTCCGCAAGATGGAGCGTGAACTTATCACTGCTGGTTGTTCTGAAGCTGAGAAGGTGCATTTTTCCGCGCATCAACTTGAAGGCCCTGCAGCTGCTTGGTGGGAGAACTACACCACCACTTATCCCATTGCTGGAGTCACTTGGGAACAATTTAAGCAAGCCTTCCGCACCGCACATGTCTCAGCTGGTGCAATGAGTCTGAAGAAGCGTGATTTTCGCAACTTACGCCAGGGGAATCGCACTGTGGCCCAGTACGTTGATGAATTCAGCATGCTCGCCCGTTATGCACTTGGAGATGTGGCCGATGATGCGGCCAAGCAGGAAAAGTTCTTGGAAGGACTGAATGATGAGCTGAGTATTCAGTTGACGGTAGCCACCTTCAACAACTACCAGGAGCTGGTTGATAAGGCCCTCATCTTGGAGGGGAAACACCAGCAGATGGAGAACCGCAAGCGAAAGTATGGGGTTGGAAAGTTCAACTCCGGCACTCAGTAGAAGCCTCGCTACACCCCTTATCCAGGGAATACCGGGACTGGATCCGGTAAGTTTGGAGGACACGTTCAGCATAACCACCCAGTGCACAACCATGGAGGCCACAACCATGGAGGAAATGGGAATCACCGCAACAACAACAACTTCAAGTTTGTCGTGGTGTTCATCGATGACATACTGATATTCTCCAAGAACGAAGAGGAACAAAAGGAACATGTGCGTCTAGTTCTGGAGAAGCTTCGAGAGCATAAGCTATATGCAAAGTTCAGCAAATGTGAGTTTTGGTTGAAGGAAGTCGGATTTCTCGGACATGTCATCTCAGGAGAAGGAATAGCAGTGGACCCTGCCAAGGTCGCAGCAGTCACCGAATGGGTAGCACCCACTTCAGTCAAGGAGATCCGCAGTTTCCTCAGACTTGCCGGATATTACCGGAGGTTCATTGAGAATTTCTCAAAGATTGCCAAGCCCATGACAGAGTTATTGAAGAAGGAATCCAAGTATATTTGGACTGAGGAATGTGAAAGTAGTTTTCAAGAGCTGAAGAAACGTCTTGTTACAGCCCCGGTGCTGATATTGCCGAACATTTGGAAGGATTTCCAGGTTTACTATGACGCTTCTCGTCAAGGACTCGGAGGAGTGCTCATGCAAGAAGTCAAAGTTGTAGCCTATGCATCCAGACAGCTCAGACCTCATGAGTTGAATTATGCCACACATGACTTGGAACTAGCAGCCGTAGTGCACGCTCTCAAGACCTGGAGACATTTCCTGATTGGAAATAGTTGTGATGTTTACACTGATCACAAGAGCCTGAAATATATCTTCACGCAGAAAGACTTGAACCTCAGACAGAGGCAATGGCTAGAGTTGATCAAGGACTATGACATGAGATTGCATTATCACACAGGCAAGGAAAATGTTGTAGGCGATGCGTTGAGCCGCAAGAGTTATGTGAACACTCTCACAGCAGGAGGATTACCCCAGGAGTTAGTCGATGATCTCCGAGAGCTCAAATTGGAGATAGTTCCAAGAGGATTTGTTGCCACTCTGGAAATTCAGTCTACTTTGACGGAAAAGATCTGCGAAGCACAGAAAGCTGACAAGGAGATAGCTGAGATTAAGCAGAAAATAGAAGACGGGAAAGCTAAAGGTTTTCGTGAGGATGAACACGGAACTTTATGGTTTGAGGGTCGCATCTATGTGCCCAATGATCCCGAACTCAGGAAGTTGATACTTCAGGAAGCTCATGATTCCCCGTACTCGATACACCCCGGTAACACCAAGATGTATCTGGATCTGAAGGAAAGTTTCTGGTGGACAGGATTGAAGAAAGACATTGCCGAGTTCGAAGCGATATGCGATGTCTGTCAGCGAGTAAAAGCCGAGCATCAGAAGCCAGCAGGTTTGCTCCAACCTCTGCCGATACCCGAATGGAAATGGGAAAAGCTTGGTATGGACTTCATCACAGGATTACCCAGGACCCGTTCTGGCTATGATTCTATTTGGGTTGTGGTCGATCGTTTGACCAAGGTAGCACACTTCATTCCGGTGAAGACTACTTACACGA
This sequence comes from Hordeum vulgare subsp. vulgare, assembly GCF_904849725.1. Classification (NCBI taxonomy): domain Eukaryota; kingdom Viridiplantae; phylum Streptophyta; class Magnoliopsida; order Poales; family Poaceae; genus Hordeum; species Hordeum vulgare. The sequence continues at coordinate 301,407,154 of NC_058519.1, forward strand.
GTGCCAAGCTGGCCAAGATATATATGACGAGGATCATATGTCTGCACGGAGTACCGAAGAGCATTGTGTCCGATAGAGGGACTCAGTTCACATCAAAATTTTGGCACCAAGTGCATGAAACCTTGGGAACAAGATTGGGACTCAGTACAGCTTTTCACCCGTAGACAGATGGACAGACCGAGAGAGTTAATCAGATTCTGGAAGACATGTTGAGAGCTTGCGCACTAGACTATGGGTCTAGTTGGGATGACAATTTACCGTATGCCGAGTTCTCATACAACAACAGCTACCAGACCAGTCTGAAGATGGCCCCTTTCGAAGCTCTACACGGAAGGAGGTGCAGAACACCGTTGATGTGGGATGGAGTTGGAGGCCGACAACTTTTTGGTCCCGACCTCATCCGAGATTCTGAAGAGAAGGTCAAGCTTATTCGTGACCGACTCAAGATAGCTCGGTCCAGGCAGAAGAGTTATGCCGACAGCAAACGCAAGGAAGTAACGTACGAAGTAGGAGACCGAGCATATCTTCGGGTGTCTCCACTTCGAGGAATCAAGAGATTCGGTGTGAAAGGAAAATTAGCACCACGTTTCATTGGCCCCAACAAAATTCTTGAACGTAGAGGCGAAGTTGCATACAAACTGGAACTGCCGGAAGGATTGTCCGGAGTTCATGATGTCTTCCATGTTTCCCAGTTGAAGAAATGCCACGCTGAGATGGCCGATGTTCCGTTGAGAGATACAGTGCCCCTAGAGGCCATACAGCTTGATAGTGATCTGACGTATGAGGAGAAACCCGTCCGGATTCTCGAGACTGCCAACAGAGTTACCCTCAGCAAGATCATCAAGTTCTGCAAGGTGTTGTGGAGCCACCACACCGAGGAAGAAGCCACCTGGGAACGAGAAGAGGATCTTCGTCGAGACCACCCGCACCTATTTTCTAGCCAACCCGAATCTCGAGGGCGAGATTCATCTTAAGGTGGGTAGGTTTGTAACATCCCAATTTTCTTAAATTCAGATGTTAATAGATCATTCATGTGCATCTCATATTTCTATGCATTATTGCGTTCTTCTGAAAATTCTATTCGTTATGTGACTGCGGGCAATTTATTGGAGTGGAGATAATATGACTTCTCCCGTGTAGAATTAAAATGCATAACGTTTCGAATATTATTTTGGAGTTACCGACTTGGTTTTGCAAATTTTTATAATGTCTGAAATTATCATTAGTCAGTTCATGATGTCTCCTTTCTTTCTCTCTCCTCTCCTCCACGTCACCTCCCTTCTCCTACCTTTCCTCCCTCCTCCTTTCTTTCCTTCTCTACTCCAGTACCAGGGACCGAACCGAGCCCTCCCTACCAGGGATTTTTTCCATACTCTCTCTCCTCCTTCCTTGTCCATCTCCCCCACCGCCTCCCTCCTCTCTCTGCCCGGGCCACCTCCCCCCGTCACCTTCCTTCTTCCACCAAGCCGAGACCGAGTCTCCCCAGTACACGGGATACCTTGCCCGAAGCTCCTCTCCTTCCATAGCCCACCCCTCCCCAAGGCCTATATATACCCCCCTACCTCGGCCACCCCTTCCCAACCCTAGAGCCGCCGCCTCCACAAGCCGCCGCCGCCACGAGCTTCCCGCAGCAGCCCGAGGCTGCACCACCTCTCGGCCTCGCCTGGGAGCAGCCCCGTCGAGCCCCTCCGTCTCCCCCGAGCGCCTCCCCCGAGGAGGAGCACCCCACCGCCGCCGCCCGACGTCCCCACCCCCCCCCCGGAGCTCCCTCCTCGCCGGCCATCTCCATTCTCGCCGGTGCAAGCTACAGCCAGCAGGTAGTCTCTCTCTCCATCTCTCTGTTATTGCATGCATCCTTTCTTAGCCCTTAGATCTCCATGCAATGGTCCAGATTACATCTTTTGTACCCCTTCGGTTTATCTCAGAAAACCAGTAGGTTTTATTTGTCACTTAAGTTTTAACCCGCGACTTTGCTAACCTTCGGCCGTTTTCCCGTAACTTTGAAACAAACAGCCCCGCAGCCACTAATAGCCTGACACGTGTAACTCCCTGTTAGCACTAGTAGTTTTATGTTTTTCTGTCTATTTTACAAAAATAGAAACTTTCTGTTTTGTTTTGGCCACAACTTTTTATCCCTAAGTCCAATGACATTGATTCTTTTTCCAATAGCTCACAAATTTCCGGTAGTTTTTAAAAACATATAATTTGTCTATGTTTGAAATTTTTAAATATAAGTTAGAGCAGATTTAGTTTAAACCTTGTTTTGCCTATTCCAGGAGTTTGAAAAATGATATTGAGTTGTTTAGTGATAAAATCTTACTGTGGTAGAAGTTTCAAAAAATTTAAAGTATTTTTACTAGTGTTTGCAACAGAAACAAGTTGCTGCCCTACCGGCGCGCGATAAATTCTTTTGCGTAGTCTTTTGCAAATCATTGCATGTGATGTTATTTTTTACTTGTGGCATGATTGAAGTGCTTATGGTGTGCTTTGTGTTTGTATCGGTAGATCATCCGGAGTGCGAAGCGTGTTACTTAGAGACGCTCGAGCAGGACAACTATCATCAAGGCAAGTCATCTTTGATCATGTTATTTTACCTATGTTTTCAATGCATAGTAGATCACCTTCTTTGCGCAATTTGCATGCTGCCTAGGTACTTGGAAACTTTAGTGTAAGTTGTAGTATCATGTGGTAGGAACACAACACCCCGACACTTGGCCCCGGGACGACAATGTTATATTTGCTATGCTTGAGTAGACGGGTTATCGGTTGAGTGTATACCACGAGTGATGCGAGGTTGATATAATAACCAAGACCGGACTAAGACAAGATTCTCAAGACCTCGGACGCAATGCAACTCTGGGTGAAGGACGGTTGATCGGCTCCCTGGAGAACCCAGTGGATGCCCGGGATGCTGGAGAGGCCATGTCATCCTGCGGAAAGCTTCACCCAGGCTCGAAGAGACGGACGGAGACTTCAAGACTCAAGGCTTACCTGCACAGCCACAAGTCATTATGGGCTCTGGCTTGGTTGGACAACGCGGCGACTCTAGACAGGCGTTGCTAGCAGATGTAGACGAACGGTAGGAATGGATGGGCACCGACAGGGATTCAGAGGGACCCGTTGAAAGACCATGTTTTGATCATCCGGTCTTCAAACACCCTGAAGTGCGAGGACAAACCCGGAGGCGATCAAATCTTGTGGGGAACGTGTGCAAAACTCTGCAGAGTGCCCAACCTAATCGATTAGCCGTGTCCACCGTCATGGACAACTTGAGCCGAAGGCATTGAATTTCCCCTGAACTCTCGACACAACTTAATAATGATGTGGGTGTTAACAACTATTCGGGTACGAGAATTGGTTGGCGGAACCATCTCGTTAACAACAAACTTCGTAGTAAATTTTGCTTTCAACCCCTTTTGTTGTAGGATAAAACTGGCTTTATGCAAAACTTAGCTCCACCGGCCAAATATGCATGTAGAGATA
>NC_058519.1:301423136-301465636 GCF_904849725.1 Hordeum vulgare subsp. vulgare
ACGACAACAACGACAACGACGACAACGGTGACAACAACGACAACCACGACTACAATAACAACAACAACAATGACGACGACGACGACGATGACGATGACGACGATGATGATGACGACGACGAGGATGGCAACAACGACGACGACCACAACAACAAAAACGGCGACAACAACGACAACAGTGATAGCAACGGCAACAACAACAACAACAACAACAACAACAACAACAACAATGAAGACGGCAACGACAACAACAACAAGAACGGCAACAACAACAACAGCAACAAACAAACATCAACAACAACAACAAGGACGACGACGACGTTGTCAATAACAACGACAACGACGAGAACAACGAGAACAACGGCAACAACAACAACAACAACGATAACAACGACGACAACGACAACAGCCTCATCAGCAACAACAACAACAAGAACAACAAAAACAACAACAACAACAACAAGGACGACGACGACGAGGACAACGACGACAACAACGATAGTGACGCGAACAACGAGAAGAACGACAACAACAACAACAACAAGGATAACAGCGACAACAACCTCATCAACGACAACAACAAGAAAAGAGAACGACGACGACAACAACAACAACAACAAGGATAACAGCGACAACAACCTCATCAACGACAACAACATGAAAAAAAACGACGACGACGACGACAACAACAACAACAACAACAACAATAATAACTACAACGACAAAAGAGACAACAACGACAACACAACACGAACAACAACGACAACAAACACGACAAGGACGAGAACAACAACAATAACAATAACAACAACAACAACAACAACAACAACAACAACAACAATAACAACAACAACAACAACAACAACAACAACAATAACAACAAAAACAACAACAACAACAACAAACAACAACAACAACAATAACACCAATAACAACAAGAATAGCAACAACAACAAAAGTGACGAGGAAGACAACGATGACGAGGACGACAACGATAACAACGACGACGAGACAATGATGACGAGGAAAACAACGATGACAACGATGACAATGACGATGACAACAACAACAACAACAACAACAACAACCACAAGAACCACCACCACCAACAACACAACACAACAACAACAACAACGACAACGACAACAACAACAACAACAACAGCAACAACAACAACAACCACATCAACAAAAACAACCACAACAACAACAACAACAACAACAACAACAACAACAACAACAACAACAACGACAACAACAACAACAACAACAACAACACCAACAACAACAACAACAACAACAACAACAACAACAACAACAACAACAACAACAACAACGACGACGACACCAATGACAACAACAACAACAATAACAACAACAACAACAACAACAAAAACAGCAACAAAAACAGCAACAACAACGCCCCAACAACAATAACAACAACAACAACGACGATGACGACAACAACGACGACGACAACGACAACGATGACGACGACAACAACGACGACCAACAACAACAACAACAACGACAACAACATCGACATCATCAACAACAAAAAGAAAAACATCAAAGACGACAATAATGACAACAATGACAACAACGACAATAAAAACAACAACGACGACATCAACAACAACAACAACAAAAATAAGAACAACAACAACAATATCAATAACAACGAAGAGGACGACGACGACAACAACAACAACAACAATAACAACATCAACAACAATGACCCAACAACAACAACGACAACAACAACAACAACGACAACAACAACAATAAACAACTACTACAACAACGATCGAAGAACAACCACAACAACAACAACAACCAAAACAACGACACAACAACAACAACAAAAAACAACAAAGACAACAAAAGTGACAAAAACTATGACAATGATGAGAATAACGAGAACAATGACAACAACAACAAAAACAGCGACAACAATGACAAAAGTGCCAACAACGACAACTACTACAACAACAACAACAACAACAACAAGAACAACAACAACTGCAACAACAACAACAACAATAACAACAACAACAACCACAATAATATTAACGACAACAACAACGACGACGACGACGACGGCGATGACGACGACAACAACAAGGTGGACAACAACAAGAACGACAACAACAACAACAACAACAACAACAAGAAAAGCAACAACAACAACAATAACAATAACAACAATAACAACAACAACAACTACTACAACCATCAGAACAACAAAAACACAACAACAACAACAACAACAACAACAACAACGACAACGAAAACGACGACAACAACGACAACGACGTCAACGGTGACAACAACGACAACCACGACAACAACAACAACAACAACAACAACAACAGTGACGACGATGACGACGATGACGATGACGACGATGATGATGACGACGATGAGGATGGCAACAACGACGACGACAAGAACAACAACAACAACAACAACAACAACAACAACAACAACAACAACAACAACAACAACAACAACAACAACAACAACAAGGATGATGATGAGGATGACGACGACGACGGCAACGAGGACAACAAAGTTGAGGACCAAAGCCTTCAAGAGGAGCAAAATCCTCAACTGGTCAAAATTATGCTCGTACTCGTGGTAATGCATCTAACATGCAGGGAAACTACAAGGAATATGAATATGAGCGTTACTCTTCAAATCGTTATGTTCATAAATCCTCAAACTAGTTCTCTGCATATTCATATGAGTACTTTAACCCCCCTACTGTTAAGAGAAGTGCATTAGCTTCAATGCCACCTTTCTCATATGGTGCTCGCAGGATGATGAATACTTTACCACCCCTTCACTTCTACAGGACAGGTCTCCAGATGAAAATCATGATCTGAAGAATTTGCTGGAGACCTGAGGAAATGCTTGATAGGATGCAAGCTAATATTGATGAAATAGAAATATTTCACACGTCCTTATAATTCTGTTATGATGAAATTCTTATTTGATGAAATTGATATCATATTCTTCAAACTTGAAGCATATGAGATGGTAAGCTGTACTAATTCATCTGCAGGATGATAAAGCCAAGAATACTGAGTGGGTTTTTGATAGTGGCTGCACACATCACATGACTGGTGATAAAAGCTTGCTGATGAATATGCACTAACTCTATCACCTCTGAAGCAAATCATATATGCTGAGAAAGGTAAAAGCAAGGTATTGGGACTTGGCAAAGTGGCTATTTCCAAGGATAGGCATATGGACAAAGTGATGCTTGTTGAATCCCTTGGTTTTAACCTCATGTCAGTCTCGATGCTTTGTGATCTTGATATGATTGTTATCTTTGGTAGATATAGATGTGTAGTCATCATGGAATCTGACAGATCCAAAGTCTTCGAAGGTCTAAGAAGAGGGGATTTGTACATTGTTGATTTCTCTACAGGTCCTCAACCAGCCACTTGCTTACTAGCAAAAACCTCAGAAGGATGGTTGTGGCACCGAAGACTAGGTCATGCAGGCATGAGGAATTTGCACATGCTTGCGAAGAAGAAGCATGTCATCAGCATCGAATCAGCCAAATTCCTCAAAGATCATCTCTGCGGTGCACGTGGATCTGGGAAAATGACCAGATCCAATCATCCCTCGAAGACTATCATGACCACTACACGTCCATTCGAATTGCTTCATATGGACCTATTTGGACCTACTCACTATGCCATACTAACCAATGTAGCATCTTTACATGGCTTCGTCATAGTTGATGATTATTCCAGATATACATGGGTGCATACCATAGTGTATAAAGCTGAAGTGCAGGTAATCTTCAACCAATTTTCTTCAAGGGCCTCGACGAACTTTGGTATCAAGATCAAGCATATCAGGAGTGATAATGAAACCGGGTTCAAAAACACTAGTCTTGATGATTATCTTGATGAAGTTGGTATTACTCACGAATTATCTGCTCCTTATACTCCTCAGAAGAATGGTGTCATCGAAAGGAAGAACAGGACTCTGGTTGAGATGGCAAGAACTATGCTTGAAGAATATCAGACTCCTCGTCGCTTTTGGCTTGAAGCAATCAACACTGGATGCCATATCATCAACAGGGTATATCTTCACAAATTCCTTAAGAAAAGCTCATATGAACTCCTCACTGATAAGAAACCCAATGTAAGTTATTTCAAAGTCTTCGGTGCAAAATGTTGGATTAGAGATCCTCACGATAGCTCAAAATTTGCACCTAAGGCACATGAAGGTTTTATGCTCGGTTATGGAAAGGACTCGCACACCTAAAGAGTCTTCAACAACTACCACAACAAAGTTGTTGAGACTGTAGATGTGCGGTTCGATGAAACTAATGGCTCGCAAAGAGAGCAATTGCTTTCAGATCCACATAAGATGTCTCCTGAGGAAGCAATAAAGCTCAAACCTACTAAAGACATTGTCCCCATTGAGGAAATTGGTGAAGAAACGATCCCCATCACTAGTGAAAATCAAGAAGATGCTCCTGAGGAAATTTCACCAGAACAACTTCCTCAGCCCACACAAAATCCTCAACCACCTCATCCGAGGATTGCAAATGAAGTAGAACTTGACAAAATCCTCAACGACATCAACGCGCCAGGTCCTCTCACTCGCTCAAAAGCTTCACACTTAGTTAACTTTTGTGGGCATTTTTCCTTTGTATCCATCACAAAACCCTCAAAAGTTGTTGAGGCTTTTTTGGAACCTTAGTGGATCCAAGCTATGCAAGACGAACTTCTTCAATTCAAGCTGAATGATGTATGGGAGCTCGTCAAACGACCAGATCCTCGCAAGCACAACATCATCGGCACGAAGTGGATTGTCCGAAACAAGCAAGATGAGGACGGTCAAGTGGTGAGGAACAAGGCACGACTTGTAGCCCAAGGCTACACCCAGGTTGAAGGAATAGATTTCGATGAAACTTTTGCACCTGTTGCTCGACTTGAATCTATTTGAATACTACTTGCTTATGCTAATCATCATAACATCATCTTATATCAAATGGATGTGAAAAGTGCATTCCTCAATTGTAAGCTTGAGGAAGAAGTCTATGTTGCTGAGGCCCTAGGTTTTGAGGATCCAAAGAATCTAGACAAAGTCTTCAGACTCAAAAAGGCTCTCTATGGTCTCAAGCAAGCCCCTCGGGCATGGTATGATACATTGAAGGAATTCCTCATGAAGAAAGGCTCTAAATCCTATGATAATGAGCTATTTGTGTGTCAAATATATGTCGATGATATCATATTTGGCTGTACTGACAAACGATACAGTGATGAATTTGCTTACATGATGAGTGAAAAATATCAGATGTCTATGATGGGGGAGCTGAAATTCTTCTTAGATCTTCAAATTCGTCAACAACGCAATGGAATCTTCATATCACTAGAGAAATACCTCAAGGATGTTCTGAGGAAATTCGACATGCATGAATGCAAAGGTGCCAACACTCCAATGCCTACCAACGGTCATCTAGGCACTAATGAAAATGGTAAAGAATTTGATCAGCAGGTATATCGCTCTATGATTGTCTCTTTATTGTATCTGTGTCCATCTAGGCCAGATATAATGCTTAGTGTTTGCATGTGTACACGTTTTCAAGCAAAACCGAAGGAATCACACCATAAGGCTGTGAAGCATATTCTTCGATACTTAGCTCACACACCAACACTAGGATTATGGTATCCCAAGGGCTCCAATCTTCATCTGGTAGGATATTCTGATTCTGACTATGTTGGTGATCGTGTGGATCGCAAGTCAACTTCTGGTACATGTCATTTCCTCGGAAGATCACTAGTCTGCTGGTCCTCAAAGAAGCAGAACTGTATATCACTCTCCACTGCCGAAGCTAAGTACATTCCTGCTGGTTCATGCTGTGCTCAATTACTATGGATGAAGCAAACCCTCAAGGACTACGGCATCAACATGAAGAATGTGCCCCTCTACTGCGACAATGAGAGTGCAATCAAGATTGCATACAACCCAGTACAACACTCGAAGACTAAGCACATCCAGATTCATCATCATTTTCTTTGGGACCATGTCCTCAATGGCAATATCATCATCGACCATGTGAAGACTGATGATCAACTGGCAGATATCTTCACTAAAACCTTGGATGAGAAAAGATTTTGCAAGTTGCGGTGTGAGCTAAATATCTTAGAATCATCAAATGTTTTGTAAAAACATGCACACATCCTAACACTTATGCAAAATTGATGACTTAATGTGTAACACATGATGAATCGATTTTCTTCAACTGATGAAGAATATCACTCTGAATGTGAAGAAATCAACGAAGAAATTGATTCTCAGGGCCCTACTACAATTGTACGCGACGTTTGTAATCAACATTCTTATATGGTGGGTCACGCAACCGCCCAACGTGAAATTCCTCAAGTTGATTTTCTTCAAATGTTCCATTTCCTCAAAATGTGTTTTTCTTCAAAATAGTTGTTCTTCATTGTGACGATTTATCAAAAAATTATCAAGTGACTCAAATCTTCAAAAACACTTGATAACTTTCGTTTGACTAGATAGACTGTCATTTGAAGTCCTCAACAACATTCACTTATAGCTATTTCTTCAAGTTGATATTTCTTCTAAGTGAATGTGATCGGACCCTACTTTCCCTCTATGCTATTCTCATCCAGTCTATTCGATTCTTCATATGCGTTCTACTTGAAACTTTGTTCAAAATCCTCACTGCGTCCTTGTCAGCTGATGATTTTGCAACAAAAATCCTCAAATCTTCAAAAAATGTTTCTTTAATGCACAGTAACTGAACCCCACTTCCCACGTTCGGATAACCACAATCTCCACTATCTCCACCGCCTTGCTCGGGAACTACACGTGTCCTGCAGAGACGTAAAGGCAGGGGCTGTTTGGTCCGAATTCTTCGCACCAACAGTAACTGTGTGGCTATAAATATGTCCTTATCCCCCTTGGCAAACACTTCCTCGCCCCATCGCTCTCCTGCTACAGTTGGAAGTCTCGTCGCCGGTGAAGAAGAGCTTCACTGCCTCGACTTCTCCGTCGCCGGAACCACGCCGGAGTCGGACCATCTTCGTCCGCCGCCGTCGTAGACGTATGCCGCCGCCGGGTTAGGGCGCATTGGACATGCGACCGAAGAGCGTCTCTAGACAAATTTTCTGTGTTCTTCGTGCGCACCTTCAAGGCATTTCTTGAAGAAAATCTTCAAGTCTCATCAGAATCCTCAAGAGTTCAATCTCATCAGCAAAATCCTCAGCTGAAGAAAATGGAGGATGACACAAAGCATAAGGGAGGAAAGAAATTTGAGCAGAACACAACTTTGGATATCCCTGACGATATTTACTGGGACTATTGAACACCTGATGAAAATGAAACAATGGCCAAGAGAAAGATTCGGCTGCAGAAGATAGAACGCCGATGGGCTAAGGAATGGATGGAATACAGGTTTGTAACTGCCAACTATGTGAAGAAATTCGCCCTGAAGCCTCCTGGCAAACGGGCCCCACTTGAGATCATCAAGTAGCACATCCCTCAAGCCTCAAGACCATTGATGATTATCCGGATGAGAAGGACAAGCATTTGGCTAAGCTCAAGAAGCAGGCAGATGCTGCAGTGAGGAAATTCAATGAATCCTCAGCTGCTGCCTCAACTTCAGCTACTTCCTCTGCCGTTGAGAATTCTGGTTCAGCAATTCCTCAACCACAATATGTGCCGTCAAAACCAAGGGCTCCAAAGCCTCAAGAGAAGTCTACTCAGGAATCAGTTACAAAACCCTCAGCGCCAAAACCCTTAGCTCCAAAATCCTCCGCACCACCATCGAAGCCTCAAGAGGTACCAGTACAGAAGCCGGTCATAAAGCCACTGACCGTCACCTCTAGCTCCTCACTCCCGTCTGCAATCAGCTCGGAGACAAAGTCTTCACCACCTCGTGTGAAGAGTCAGGTGTCTGCTGAAAGAGCAACTCTGCCAAGCCCCAGCAAAATCATCACAGTCCCGTCTGCATCAGAGGGCAGTGATGAATATGATGATCAAACCCTACAAGCGATAATCAGAAACAAGCAGGAAAGGGTAGCTCAAGCATCAGGAAGCGCCATTCCTCTGGCCATGGACCCCAAGGTCCTCCTAGACTACATAAACATCTGGTATGAGGACACAAACACTCCGCTTGATGATTTGAAACTTCCCCCTGGTATGAGCCACATGGTGGCAACATTCATCAATGAAGCCAAGTGGAAAGAACAGCAAGCCAAGCAGGCCAAGGTTGTGATGCTTAAAAAGGAGAAATTCCTCAAGCATAATCTCCTCAGCTTGACGCCTGATGCACTAGTGTCAACATAGGCTAAGTTGAAGAATTTGGCTGATAAGTACTCCAAGCTGTCAGATCGTCAGAGTCTCAAGAGAAATTTCATCAAGCTGGCCACTAAAGCTGTTGATGACTACAACAAGAAGGCTGCACCTCCGGCACCAACTCCCAACCCTTGATTGAAGAGCCAGCTGATGAATCTCCTCAAGCTGAGGAAATACCCCAAGAAAGCCGTGTGGATGTACCGACTATTGAAGAAATCACCATGGAAAATCCAGCTGATGAACCTGCTGCAGCTGGTGAGACTGCCCCTGACCCAGCTGCTTCATCAAAGCAAGCTGATGACTCTGCTCCAGCTGGTTCCTCAAAGCCAGCTGAAGAATCGGTCGAGAGAACCCCTTCACCAAAAGCTTCAAAGGTGAAGAAGATGACTCCGTCTACATCAGACGTGAAGAAAACCAGGGCTGCTGAGAAGGAAGCCAAAAAGAGAAAGGCCTCCTCAGCAGAAGAAGAAACAGAGGCCAAGCGCCTCAAAGCGCTTGAAGAAAATGCTCCACTCGACCCTGTGCCCCTCAATGTCGCTCCGTCTGGTCATCCTTGATGACCAAGCGAAAGGGACAGATGAGGAAATGAAGGACACCACATCTGAGGAACACACTGATGAAGATACTCGTATTTACGGCAGTCCACAGCCCTCCATTCCTCAGAAGGACACTACACAAGGATCAACTGCACCAGCTGATGAAACTGCCTGTGTCACCAAGCCAGCTGAGGAAAAGCAAAGTGAAATTCCTCATGCTGATAAAATTCAAAGTATTGAGAAAAATCCTCAAGATGAGGAAGAGGCTGACCCAACTCCTCCACCTGAGCAAGATGAACCTATTCCTCAGCCTGATGCATAGCCAGAGAAAGCTCCTCAGCCTGAAGCCCCAGCTGATGAAATTCCACACCCTGAGGACAATGCTGAGGAAAATGCACCTGATCAAGACAATGCCTTCGTCGTGCTCAACCCCAAGACTGCAATTGTTGTCTCCCCTCCTGTTCCTCAGCAATTTCTTAAGCCAGTTCAGCGTCAGCCATTCTCCAAGCGACCACAGTTTCAAAAGGACAGTTTCTTTGAAGATCGTATGGACTTCATTGGAGAGAATCCCTATGACAAGCCTCAAATGAGGCATCTGAAGTTTTGGACGAGGACACAGCTGAATTACTATGCCTCTGTGCTGTGTGGAAGAAACAAGATATTCCAGCACATGCATATTCCTCACGTTGAACTTGAAGCAATACCATGGCTAGCTCCAGTCCTCAATGTACTCCATGACGCTGGTCTGCTGCCAATGTGCTCCGACATCTCTGATAGGAACAGTGAGATTATTCTTCAGTTCTATGCCACTCTTCACATATCTGGCGACCCTGAAGACATTAACACCTGGGTGTTTGACTGGATGACACAAAACACTCACTACAAGGCTCCTGCTACTGAGCTCCTCCATGAACTGCCTGTATCAATTCCCTCAGAGGAGACTGTGAAGCTTTACGGTGAGCATGAGCTGTCCAACGGGATGATGGAAGTCCTCATGAAGCCTTTGGCTGAAGGACAATCACCGAGAAAAATCTTCCTCGTCCACGAGCTCAAATATACACCAAGGTCTGTCTACAGAATCCTCTGTAGTGTGCTCGCGCCGATCAAAGGCCATGATGATGAAGAAGATGTCGTAGGCATCATGAAGAATATGCTCTTCAACATCATCCATGGTATTCCTATCAATATCCATGATTTCTTCTTGAGGACTTTGGACGACAATGCTATGTGTCCATTTGATCACAAGATATATGCCCCATGGATCATGAGATTCATCAGGACACGGACAGGCATCAACTTCCACGCTGATTTCCAAAACCATGTTGGTTATATGCCTCCGATCCGGGTCAACAAGAAGACTTTCGAGCCAGTTGAAGAAAAAGGCAAGTCAGTGATTGATGAAGGAAGTGGGCCCCTTGATGGCCAGTTTAGAGAGCCAGAAGCTTATTCTTCATGGGATGATACTGAGACTCGCACAGCAAGCCCCGTTCCTCCTCGCGTGATGAATACAAGAGGTCTCCTCCTCAGTATTCACCAGAAGGTGGATCGCAATCACAAGTGGGTCAAACGCCAGTTTGGCGCCATTGTGAAAACCCTCACTGAAACACAGAACTCTGTGAAGCTTAACCATCACTATCTGCATGAGGTTTTTGATCGCACCTGGGCTACACTTGCACATCTGATGACTTAGACAGAGCTTGAAGAAATGGAATTTGAGCGAGACTTTGACTGGTCGTGGCCTCCCAAGAAGAAGCTCAGGCCCATTCCAGTTCCAGACCTTGAAGACAGTTCCTTTAATTCATTCTGCACTGCTGAAACTGATGAAGAACAACTCGACACTGCTACCGGTCCAAGGAAGAAGACTACTCCCAAGAACCATCACACCTCTTCATCAACCGCCAAGAAGTGAAGTCTTCACGGGCATTAATCCTCAGTTTGTCCCTTTTTGTCACTTGATGACAAAGGGGCAGAAACTTGGGAGTTCGTCTTCAAGCGGGATATTTTGGGGCTTATGAACTATATTTAAGTTACAAACTCTTAGCTCTTCTGAAGTTTTTATGTAATGAGTTGTAACTTAAGCCCGATGGTACTCTGACGCTTTTGAACGTTTTTCTTCGCATGCTTATTCCTCAAGTTTTAATGCATGCATGCTGGAATTCGTCAGATACCATTTGTCATCATGCATCTTCATTTTCTTCATACGATATGTTTCATGTATGCATGATTTACAAGACTTAGGGGGAGATCTCCATGATATATATCATCAATGTGCATTTGCTGTGAAAAGCAAAATCCTCAAGATATGCACATCTTCAGGGGGAGTCTCTCTGAATCTTGATTTCAAATTCCTTAAATGAGTATTTACACTTCATATTTTTGATCCCTGTTGAAGACTTAACCTAATTGTCATCAACCACCAAAAAGGGAGAGATTGTAAGTGCATCTAGTGCCCCTTGGTGATTTTGGTGGTTTGAAGACTTATAGGTTAAGTATCTAATGTGTTTATGAGTTAAATATATATCTTCGGTTGAAGAAATTGGTCTGAAGCTGAAGAATTGAATCGCGAAGAATCTGCGACGAAATTGATATTCCTCATGAAGATGATGAAATTGAGGAATTCGGTGTGTCCTGAAGAAAATCATTTTGAAGACTTTGAAGCATGATGATTTACTGTTTCTGTTTTATTTTCTTCACATTTGAGTAATAGGAACATCGTACTATTAAAGGGGGTCAAAGTTACACTTTGGAATGAATTTCCTCATGATGCTCAACCCAAGCCTAATTCTACCAAAAGCCTCAAAGTGAGGAATACGAGTGACATGAGGACTCCCACAGTTGAGGGTTCCGACCGTTTCGATAGCCACGCCAAGTCATTGGTCTTATCCACACCAATGGTCATATTATTTAAGGGCATTAGTGTCAAATCATGTCGGGATGCTCCCAGGTTATAAATAGCCGCCCCCCACAACCATTAGCTGGTTGGCTGCTCCGTTAGGAACTGACACTTGTCATAAGAGCAACCCAAATTCCTCAGAAGTCCTTGAGAGTAATTCATCAGTGAGGAAATACCCCATACACCGAAACCACAAACCAAACCTAGTGATTGAGCATCATTGAAGAAGTTTTTCCTGGGTGGGACTGAAGCCTTTTACCTTTGAGGACTGTGCATCCTCCAGACGGTTAGGCGTCATGGTCTAGAGCTTTCAAGCAGTCAATTGTGGATCGCCGGGTGACCAAGTTTGTGAGGGTTTGGAAGTCTGCCCTGAAGACTTACCACGAGTGTTGGGCGAGGACTGTGTGTTCTTAGCCCAAGGAGACCACGATAGGGACTGTGTGTCCCGGGACTGTGTGTCCATTGGTTTCAATACCAAGCCGCTCCAAACCAGATGTACGACTGTCACAACAGTTGGAACTGGGTCATCAACTACTGTCTTCGCTGTGAAACGGGTTCTAATTCCTTAACTCCTTACTTTCCTCAAATTATGTGTTGATGACTTTCACTGCTACTGTTTGAAGAATTCGCTGAACACTTTCTCTGAAATTCCTCAACCCCAAATTCTTCACACTAGTTACTCCTCATCTGTTTTCTGCGTGCCTGCTCACTGTGCAATTTGTTTTCACATTCCTCACTCTGAAAAACTGCTGTTGTGAAACTTTGCACTTCTGATCCTTTACTGTTTCCGCTGTAAGTTAGTCATCAGTGAGGAATTTCCTCAAAAGGAATTTCCGCAGTGATGAAATTCTAAAAATCTCCTATTCACCCCCCTCTATTCGATATAACGCACTTTCACTACGAGTATGTGAAAGCTCTTAAAGAAAACTAGTGGGTGTGCATACAACTTGCTTGCTCACGAAGACCTAAGGCAATTTTGAGGAAGTCTTTCATTGGAATATACAAGCCAAGTTATATAATGAAAATTTCCAACTAGCTTTATGGTGGTGACAAAACGAGAGACTCTCAATCATGAAGATCAAGGTGCTTAATATGCACAAGTGTGGAAAAAGTGGTAGCATTGTCCCTTCTCTCTTTTTTTATTTATTTTTTTGGTGGGCTCTTTGGCCTCTTTTTTTTGGTGGGCTTCTTTGGCCTCTTTTATTTCCTCACATGGGACAATGCTCCATTAATGATGATCATCACACTTTCAACTCAAAACTTAGAGCAACTCTGACTCTACAAGGAATGCCTTCGGTAGTGTATCGTGGCAATGATCTAGCATTGCATAGACATCAATGGAAACATCATGCTAGCTATCTTACGATCGTGCAAAGGCAAAGTAGACATGGTGGCACATGTCATGGTGGTAGTTGCATGGCAATATAAATCGGAATGACTTTGAAAAAGTCATAATAGGTAGGTATGGTGGCTGTTTTGAGGGAGGCTAATGGTGGGTTTTGTGCACCGGCAAAAGTTGCACGCCACTAAGAAGATAGTCATACTGGAAGGTGAAAGTGCATCTAAACCATGGACTCAACATTAGTCATGAAGAACTCATATACTTTTTGCAAAAGTTTTATTAGTAATCGAAACAAAGGATTCAACGCATACTCCTAGGGGAAGGGTTGGTAGGTATAAACCATCGCGCGATCCCGACCGCCACACAAAGGATGACAATCAATATACTAATCATGCTCAAATTTCATCACATAGCGGTTCACCATACGTGCATGCTACGAGAATCACTTACTTCAACACAAGTATTTCTAGATCCACAACACCTTACTAGCATGACTTCAATATTACCATAAGCACAACTCAAAACTAATTGAGATGAATCAAACTTCTCTAACTATTCAATGCACATGAAGGTGGAAGTTTTCGTATCCCTTTGGATAACTACCCCTTTTGAGACTACTTTCAAAGCATAGATCAACTACCAAGTCGCGCACCGCTGTGCTCTAAAAGATATAAGTGAAGCACATAGAGCAAAAGTATCTAGCTCAAAAGATATAAGTGAAGCACATGTGAGCTGAATTGTCTACCAAAGGATATAAGTGAAGCTCGACAAAATCACGGTGTGTGCATGTCTCTCTCTCTAGGTGTGCAGCAAGGATGATTGTGACACAACAAAAATAGAAGACTCCGACGATACAAGACGCTCCAAGCAAAAACACATAACATGTGGTGAATAAAAATATAGCCCCAAGTAACGTTACCGATGGATTGAAGACGAGAGAGGGGATGCCTTCCCGGGGCATCCCCAAGCTTAGGTTTTTACGGCATCCTTGAATATCTTGGGGTGCCTTGGACATCACCAAGCTTGAGCTCTTGCCACTCCTTATCTCTTTGTCCATAAGAACTTCACCAAAAACTTGAAAACTTCACAACACGAAACTTAAACAGAAACTCGTGATAACATTAGTACAAGAAAGCAAACCACCACTTCCTTAGGTACTGTAGCAAACTTAAATTCTATTTGTGCTGATGTTGTGTTACTGTACTTTCAATCTTCCATGGCTAATACCCCCCGATACTATCCATAGTTTCATCAAAATAAGCAACTAACACAACAAAAACATAATCTGTTAACAGCACACCAATCTGTAGCAATATGTACATTTCGTATACCTCTGGTACTTCACAAATTCTGACAAATTACGATAGTCTGAAGAATTTGTGTAGCAATCAGCCGCAAAAAGAATCAACTCCAAAGTTCTTACAGAAAAAAATGAAAATTCTTTTCGTGAGCAGAAATTTTTGTCTTTTCCAGCATGACCAAACGATCATCTCCAAGACTAATCATAACGGTTTTGATTGGCACAAATGCAGAAGGAAACACAAAAAACACAATCATAACAGAATTATGGAAGTGTGGGAAACACAAAACAGAAAGAAAAAGGATAAATTCATTGGGTTTCCTCCCAACAAGCGTTTTTGTTTAACGCCCTTAGCTAGGCGAAAGGTGATGAAATCACGTATAGTCATCTTTGGTGCCCAAACCATAGGTAGCCCTCATCATAGAATCATAAGGCAATCTTATTTTCTTTCTAGGGAAATGCTCCATGCCCTTCTTTAAAGGAAACTGAAATCTAATATTCCCTTCCTTCATATCGATGATAGCACCAATAGTCCTTAGGAAAGGTCTACCAAGAATAATGGGACATGAAGGATTGCAATCTATATCAAGTACAATGAAATCTACGTGTACATAGTTTTTATTTGCAACAATAAGACATCATCGATCCTCCCCGTGGGTTTCTTGACTGTAGAATCCGCAAGATGCAAATTAAGAGAACACTCTTCAATCTCATGAAAACCAAGAATATCACATAAAGACTTTGGAATCACGGAAACACTAGCACCCAAATTACACAAAGCATTGCACTCATAGTTTTTGATCTTGATTTTGATAGTAGGTTCCCACTCATCATGAAGTTTTCTAGGTATAGAGACTTCTAATTCGAGCTTCTCTTGAAGAGATTTCATCATAGCATCTACGATATGCACGGTAAAGGCTTTACTTTGGCTATAAGCATGTGGAGAGTTTGCAATGGATTGCATCAAAGAAATGCATTCAAACAAGGAGCAATTATCATAATTGAACTCCTTGAAATCCAAGGTGGGAGTTTCATTACTACCCAAAATTTTGACTTCTACTACTCCACTCTCCACACCTTTATCATCAAGATAGGTGGACTCCGAATCATTGGGGCGTTTTTCAACCAAAGTGGATTCATAACCAGCCCCTCCATAAGTAGGTTTGACACGCGAAAACAAAGATTCAAGAGGAGACACACCAAGAACTTTAAGATCTTCGTGATTTGCGTCACAAATTTCAGGTTTAGCTGCCATCTTATTGACTAAGGTAGCCTGCTTGTGAGAAATTTGGCCCACCAATTTTTCAAGGTAAGCAAACTGAGAACTAAGTGCAAGAATATCGTTGGCCGTATCATCAACCTCTTTATTCAAACAGACCAAAAAGGAATTTTTCTGTTTCAATTCCCTACGGAAGTAACTATTTTGGTCAAACTGAGACGACATGAAACTTTTGACATTAGTTTCAATGTGTTCCAATTTTCTAAAATTGTTTGGTTTGGCCATGAGGAAAGGCCTCTCATGAACAAACCTAAGAGCGGACTGGCGAAAGGGAACGGCAAAGGAAAAATAAAACGGCAAAGGAGAAAGGCGAATGAAAACGACAATATGAAGTGGGGGAGAGGAAAACGAGAGGAAAATCGCAACAAAAGTAAATGAAAGAGAAGAGTTTGTGAGACCTACTTGGATAGATCGTGATTTCTCCTCTCCGGCAATGGCGCCAGAAATGCTTCCGATGTCATCTATGCTAATGCACAAATGTCCTTCCAATGGCGCCAGAAACATGTGTGTCGACGACACCAGGAATCCTTCAGCTGCGGCTACGCCTTAAGGGACTTCCTAGGAAAGTATGCAAAGGATTTCCCCCGTGGCCTTGGAGCCTTGCATTGGTGTTCCCTTGAAGCGGAAAGGGTGATGTAGCAGAGTGACGGTAAGTATTTCCCTCAGTTTGAGAACCAAGGTATCAATTCGGTGGAGGAGTATCTCAAAATCCTGCACAAACACAAAAACTTGCTCCCAACGCTATGAAGGGGTTGTTAATCCCTTATAGATTGTTTGACAAGTGAGACCTGAAAGCAACAAGGGAACAAAGCAATGTAAAAGCGGAGGTTTAAACGATGGATGTGAATAGACCCGGGGGCCGTAGTGTTTACTAGTGGCTTCTCTCATGAAAGAAAGTAGACGGTGGGTGAACAAATTACTGTCGAGCAATTGATAGAACCACGCAAAATCGTGACGGTATCTATGCAATGAGTATATCTATAGGCATCACGTCCAAAACAAGTAGACCTATACTGTCTGCATCTACTACTATTACTCCACAAGTCAACCGCTATCCAGCATGACTCTAGTGTATTAAGTCCATAAGAACAGAGTAACGCCTTAATCAAGATGACATGATGTAGAGGGATAATATCAAACCAATGATAAAACCCCCATCTTTTTACCCTTGATGGAAACTACTTGATGTGTGCCTTGCTGCCCCTACTGTCACTGGGAAAGGTCACCACATGGTAGAACCCAAAACCAAGCACTTCTCCCATTACAAGAATCAGAGATCTAGTTGGCCAAACAAAACCCAAGACACGGAGAGACTTACAAGGATATAAAATCATGCATATAAGAAATCAGCAAAGACTCAAATATATATCATAGATAATCTGATCACAAATCCACAATTCATCGGATCTCGAGAAACACACCGCCAAAGAAGATTACATCGAATAGATCTCCATGAAGATCATGGAGAACATTGTATTGAAGATCCAAGAGAGAGAAGAAGCCATCTAGCTACTAACTACGGACCCGTAGGTCTGAAGTGAACTACTCACGAGTCATTGGAGGGCCGATGATGATGATGAAGAAGCCCTCCAACTCCAAAGTCCCCTCCGGCAGGGCGCCGGGAAGGGTCTCCAGATGAGATCTCACGGAAATGGAAGCTTGCGGCGGCGGAAAAGTATTTTCGAGGCTCCCCTGATTTTTTGCGGAATATTTGGGAATTTATAGGCCAAAGACCTAGGTCAGGGGGCGGCCAGGGAGGCCACAAGCCTGCCGACCGCCGCCTCACCCTGGTGGCGGAGTGGGGGCTTCTGGGCTCCCTGGAGCCCACCTGGCCTGGCCCAAAGGCCCCCTGATCTTCTTCCGTTCGGGAAAAAATCATATCGGGGGTTTTCTTCCATTTGGACTCCGTTCCAAAATCAGATCTGACAAGAGTCAAAAACAGGAAAAAACAGGAACTGACACTTGGCGCTGAATTAATAAGTTAGTCCCAGAAAAGATATAAAAGGTACATAAAACAACCAAAGAAGACAAGATAACAGCGTGAAAACATCAAAAATTATAGATACGTTTGAGACGTATAAATGCGCTCGGGGGTCCGCCATCAAAACTTTTGCGAAAGAGATGAGAAAGCGTTACGCCCCAGTGTGCCTCTTTCCTTCAGAGTGGACAAAGGCCACCAGCGAAAACCTCGTCGGAAAGGAGGCTGTTGGAGGCGACATCAGCTTGCCGGGCTACCGATATTCCTCCCCGACAGCACCTTCAGACTCTACGGCTAGGAATGCGCGACGTGCGAGATAACTACATAGACAAACTTCTTGCCATACTATTGGTAGATTAGTTGTGTCCTTTTGAAGCATCGACTTTTGTATGAGAACCCCGCGCGTAGATGGACCTTGCAAGGATCAGTGCACCTCGACTCCGTTTCGAGCCTGTTCAACGATTCGGTGGCCACAGAGCGCCCTTATCTCATTTCGAACTGTTGGGGAACGTCGCATGGGAAACAAAAAAAATTCCTACACGCACGAAAACCTATCATCGTGATGCTCATCTACGAGGGGGATTTCAGATCTACGTACCCTTGTAGATCGCATAGCAGAAGCGTTAATAAACGCGGTTGATGTAATGGAACGTCCTCACATCCCTCGATCCGCCCCGCGAACCGTCCCACGAACCGTCCCGTGATCCGCCCCACGATCCGCTGCGATCTAGTGTCGAACGGACGACACCTCCGCGTTCAGCACACATACAACTCGATGATGATATCGGCCTTCTTGATCCAGCAAGAGAGACGGAGAGGTAGATGAGTTCTCCTGCAACGTGACGACCCTCCGGAGGTTGGTGGTGATCTAATCTCAGCAGGGCTCTGCCTGAGCTCCGCAGAAACGCGATCTAGAGGAAAAACCGTGGAGGTATGTGGTCGGGCCGCCGTGGAAAAGTTGTCTCAAATCAGCCCTAAAATCTCCGTATATATAGGGGAGAGGGGAGGGGCCTTGCCTTGGGGCTCAAGGAGCCCCAAGGGGTTCGGCCGATGGGGGGGAGGAGGAGTCCTCCTCCAATCCTAGTCCAACTAGGATTGGAAGGTGGAGTCCTTCCCTTCCTTCCCACTTCCCCTTATTTTTCTTTGTCCTTTGATTTTCTATCTCCCTGCGCAGGGGCCTATCTCTAGGCTTGCCCACCAGCCCACTAAGGGCTGGTGCGGCACCCATAAGGCCTATGGGCTTCCCCGAGGTGGTCTGCCCCCCCCCCCCGGTGAACATCCGGAACCCATTCGTCATTCCCGGTACATTCCGGGTAATTTCGAAAACCTTCCGGTAATCAAATGATATCATCCTATATATCAATCCTCGTCTCCAGACCATTCCGGAAACCCTCGTCACGTCAGTGATCTCATCCAGGATTCCGAACAACATTTGGTATCCAACCATATAACTCAAATACGCAGAAAACAACGTCGAACCTTAAGTGTGGAGACCCTGCGGGTTGGAGAACTATGTAGACATGACCCGAGGGACTTCTCGGTCAATATCCAATAGCGGGACCTGAATGCCCATATTGGTTCCTACATATTCTACGAAGATCTTATCGTTTGAACCTCAGTGCCAAGGATTCATATAATCCCGTATGTCATTCCCTTTGTCCTTCGGTATGTTACTTGCCCGAGATTCGATCGTCAGTATCCGCATACCTATTTCAATCTCGTTTACCGGCAAGTCTCTTTTCTCGTTCCGTAATACAAGATCCCACAACTTAGACTAAGTCACATTGCTTGCAAGGCTTGTGTGTGATGTTGTATTACCGAGTGGGCCCCGAGATACCTCTCGTCACACGGAGTGACAAATCCGAGTCTTGATCCATACTAACTCAATGGACACCTTCGGAGATACCTGTAGAGCATCTTTATAGCCACCCAGTTACGTTGTGACGTTTGGTACACACAAATTATTCCTCCGGTGTCAGTGAGTTATATGATCTCAGGGTCATAGGAATAAGTACTTGACACGCAGAAAACAGTAGCAACAAAATGACACGATCAACATGCTACGTCTATTAGTTTAGGTCTAGTCCATCACATGATTCTCCCAATGATGTGATCCAGTTATCAAGCAACAACACCTTGTACATAGTCAGAAGACCCTGACTATCCTTGATCAACTGGCTAGCCAACTAGAGGCTTTCTAGGGACAATGTTTTGTCTATGTATCCACACATGTATCTAAGTCTTCATTCAATACAATTATAGCATGGTTAATAAACGATTATCTTGACACATGAATTATAATAATAACTTATTTATCATTGCCTCTAGGGCATAATTCCGACAGTCTCCCACTTGCACTAGAGTCAATAATATAGCCCTCACATCACCATGCGAATTACATTGTAATAAATCTAACACCCATACAATTCTGGTGTTGATCATGCTTTGCCCGTGGAAGAGGTTTAGTCAGCAGGTCTACTACATTCAGATCCGTGTGCACTTTGCATATATTTACGCCCTCCCCTTCGACGTAGTTGCGGATGAGGTTGAAGCATCGTTTGATGTGTCTGGTCTTCTTGTGAAACCGTAGTTCCTTTGCTAAGGCAATGGCACCCGTGTTGTCATAGAACAAGGTTATTGGATTCAGTGCGCTTGGCACCACTCCAAGATCCGTCATGAACTTCTTCATCTAGACACCCTCCTTAGCCGCCTCCAAGGCAGCCATGTACTCCGCTTCACATGTAGAATCAGCTACGACGGTTTTCTTGGAACTGCACCAGCTTACCGCACCCCCATTAAGAATAAATACGTATCCGGTCTGCGACTTAGAGTCGTCCGGATCTGTGTCAAAGCTTGCATCAACGTAACCTGTTACGGCGAGCTCTTCGTCACCGCCATACACGAGAAACATCTCCTTAGTCCTTTTCAGGTACTTCAGGATATTCTTGACCGCCGTCCAGTCATCCACTCCTGGATTACTCTAGAACCTGCCTGCCATACTTATGGCCAGGCTAACGTTCGGTCTAGTGCACAACATTGCATACATTATAGAACGTATGGCTAAAGCATAGGGGACGGTGCTCATATGCTCTCTATCTTTATCAGTTGCTGGGCACCGAGTCTTACTCAATCTCGTACCTTGTAAAACTAGCAAGAATCCCTTGTTGGACTATTCCATTTTGAACCTCTTCAAAACTTTGTCAAGGTATGTACTTTGTGAAAGTGCTATCATCCGTTTTGATCTATCCCTATAGATCTTAATGCCTGGAATGTAAGCAGCTTCTCCTAGATCCTTCATAGAGAAACTTTTATTCAAGTAATCCTTTATGCTCTCCAAAAACACACGTTGTTTCCAATCAGCAATATGTCATCCACATATAATATTAGAAACGCCATAGAGCTCCCACTCACTTTCTTGTAAATACAAGATTCTCCAACCACTTGTATAAACCCAAATGCTTTGATCACCTCATCAAAGCGTTTATTCCAACTCCGAAATGCTTGCACCAGTCCACAAATGGATCGCTGGAGCTTGCACACTTTGTTAGCATTTTTAGGATCGACAAAACCTTCGGGTTGCATCATATACAACTCTTCCTTAAGGAAACCGTTAAGGAACGCCGTTTTGACATCCATCTGCCAGATTTCATAATCGAAAAATGTAGCTATTGCTAACATGATTCTGACGGACTTAAGCATCGCTACGGGTGAGAACGTCTCATCGTAGTCAACTCCTTGAACTTGTGAAAAACCCTTTGCCACAAGTCGAGCTTTATAAACGGGCACATTACCGTGAGCGTCCGTCTTCTTCTAAAAGATCCATTTGTTCTGAATAGCCTTGCAGCCTTCAGGTAGTACTCCAAAGTCCATACTTTGTTTTCATACATTGATCCTATCTCGGACTTCATGGCCTCCAGCCATTTGTTGGAATCCGGGCCCACCATTGCTACTTCAGAATTCGCAGGCTCATTGTTGTCTAACAAGATAATTGATAAGACGGGATTACCGTACCACTTTGGAGTAGTACGCGGTCTCGTTGACCTGTGAGGTTCGACAGGAACTTGATCCGGAGTTTCATGATCATCATCATTATCTTCCTCCTCAACCGGCGTTGCAACGACAGGGGTTTCCCCTTGCCCCGCGCCACCATCCAGAGGGATGAGAGGTTCGACAACCTCATCAAGTTCTATCTTCCTCCCACTCAATTCTCTCGAGAAAAAATCCATCTCGAGAAAAGCTTTGTTCTTAGCAACAAACACTTTGCCCTCGGATTTGAGATAGAAGGTGTACCCAACTGCCTCTTTCGGGTAACCTATGAAGATGCAGTTTTCCGCTTTAGGTTCCAGCTTTTCAGGCTTAAACTTTTTGACATAAGCATCACATCCCCAAACCTTTAAGAAATGATAACTTTTGTCTTTTGCCATACCACAGTTCGTACGGTGTCGTCTCAACGGATTTTGATGGTGCCCTATTTAAAGTGAATGCAGTTGTTTCTAATGCATAACCCCAAAACGATAACGGCAAATCGGTAAGAGATATCATAGATCGCACCATCTCTAATAAAGTACGATTACGACGTTCGGACACACCATTACGCTGTGGTGTTCCAGGCGGTGTCAACTATGAAACAATTCCACATTGTCTTAAGTGAGCACCAAACTCGAAACTCTGATATTCACCCCTACGATGAGACCGTAGGAATTTGATCTTCTTGTTACGATGATTTTCAACTTCACTCTGAAATTGCTTGAACTTTTCAAATGTTTCAGACTTGTGCTTCATTAATTAGACATAACCATATCTACTCAAATTGTCAGTGAAGGTGAGAAAATAACGATATCCGCCGTGTGCCTCCACGCTCATCGGACCACACACATCGGTATGTATGATTTCCAACAAGTCACTTGCACGCTCCATTGTTCCGGAGAACGGAGTTTTAGTCATCTTGCCCATCAGGCATGGTTCGCACGTGTCAAGTGAATCAAAGTCAAGTGACTCCAAAAGTCCATCGGTATGGAGTTTCTTCATGCGCTTTACACCAATATGACCTAAGCGGCAGTGCCACAAAAACATGGCGCTATCATTGTTAACTCTAACTCTTTTGGTCTCAATGTTATGTATATGTGTATTATCACTATCAAGATTCAATAGGAACAATCCTCTCACATTGGGTTCATGACCATAAAAGATTTTACTCATAGAAATATAACAACCATTATTCTCTGACTTCAACGAGTAACCGTCTCGCAATAAACAAGATCCAGATATAATGTTCATGCTTAATGCAGGCACTAAATAACAGTTATTCAAGTTCATAACTAATCTTGATGGTAACTGAAGTGAAACTGTGCCGTGGGTGATTGCATCAACCTTGGAACAATTTCCCACGCACATCGTCACTTCATCTTTCGCCAGCCTTCGCCTATTCCGCAGTTCCTATTTCGAGTTGCAAATATGAGCAACAGAACCGGTATCGAATACCCAGGCACTACTACGAGAGCTGGTTAACTACACATCAATAACATTTCTCAAATATACCTGATTTTTCTTTGGCCGCCTTCTTATCAGCTAGATACTTGGGGCAGTTGCGCTTCCAGTGACCCATACCCTTGCAATAATAGCACTCCGTTTCAGGCTTAGGTCCAGCTTTGGGTTTCTTCGTCGGATTGGCACCAGGTTTGCCGCTCTTCTTTGAATTACCCTTCTTTCCTTTGTCGTTTCTCTTGAAACTAGTGGTCTTATTCGTCATCAACACTTGATGTTCTTTACGGAGTTCTGACTCTGCGACTTTCAGCATCGCGAGCAACTCGCCGGGTGACTTGTTCATCCCTTGCATGTTGTAGTTCAACACGAAGCCCTTATAGCTTGGCAGCAGTGATTGAAGAATTCTGTCAGTGATAGCCTCTTGCGGGAGTTCAATCCCACCTCAGCTAGACGGTTTGAGTACCCAGACATTTTGAGCACGTGTTCACTGACAGACGAATTCTCCTCCATCTTGCAAGCATAGAATTTATTGGAGGTCTCATACCTCTCGATTCGGGCATTCTTCTGAAAGATAAACTTCAACTCCTGGAACATCTCATATGCTCCATGACGCTCAAAGCGATGTTGAAGTCCCGGTTCTAAGCCATACAAGACTGCACATTGTGGTCGGGCTGCCGTGGAAAATTTGTCTCAAATCAGCCCTAAAACCTCCGTATATATAGGGGGGAGGGGAGGGCCTTGCCTTGGGTCTCAAGGAGCCCCAAGGGGTTTGGCCGATGGGGGGGAGGAGGAGTCCTCCTCCAATCCTAGTCCAACTAGGATTGGAAGGTGGAGTCCTTCCCTTCCTTCCAACTTCCCTTTTTTTCTCCTTTGATTTTCTATCTCCCTGTACAGGGGCCTATATGGGCTTGCCCACCAGCCCACTGAGGGCTGGTGCGGCACCACTAAGGCCTATGGGCTTCCCCGGGGTGGGCTGCCCCCCCCCCCCCCCCCCGGTGAACATCCGGAACCCATTCGTCATTCCCGGTACATTCCCGGTAATTCCGAAAACCTTGCGGTAATCAAATGAGGTCATCCTATATATCAATCTTCGTCTCCAGACCATTCCGGAAACCCTCGTGACGTCCGTGATCTCATCCGGGATTCCGAACAACATTCGGTAACCAACCATATAACTCAAATACGCATAAAACAACGTCGAGCCTTAAGTGTGCAGACCGTGTGTGTTCGAGAACTATGTAGACATGACCCGAGGGACTTCTCGGTCAATATCGAATAGCGGGACCTGGATGCCCATATTGGATCCTACATGTTTTATGAAGATATTATCGTTTGAACCTCAGTGCCAAAGATTCATATAATCACGTATGTCATTCCCTTTGTCCTTCGGTATGTGTGAGTGCATCTAGTGCCCCTTAGTGATTTTGGTGGTTTGAAGACTTATAGGTTAAGTATCTAATGTGTTTGTGTGTGTACACAGGATCTATAAGTCATTGAGGAGTTTGAGATATTTGAAGAATATCGACCCCTAAAAATGTATGTCTTCAGTTGAAGAAATTGGTCTGAAGCTGAAGAAATGAATCGCGAGGAATCTACGATGAAATTGATATTCCTCATGAAGATACTGATATTGAGAAGTCCGGTGTGTCCTGAAGAAAATCACTCTGAAGAATTTGAAGCAGGAAGATTAACACTTTCTGTTTTATTTTCTTTGCATTTGAGTAATAGGAACACCGTACTGTTAAAGGGGGTCGAAGTTACACTATGGAATGAATTTCCTCATGATGCTCAACCCAAGCCTAAATCCTACCAAAAGCCTCAAGTGAGGAATACGAGTGACATGAGGACTCTCACAGTTGAGGGTCCCGACCATTTCGATAGCCACGCCAAGTCATTGGTCTTATCCACTCCAACGGTCATATTATTAAGGGCATTAGTGTCAAATCATGTCGGGATGCTCCCAGGCTATAAATAGCCACCCCCCACAACCATTAGCTGGTTGGCTGCTCCGTTAGAAACTGACACTTGTCATAAGAGCAACCCAATTCCTCACAGTCTTCAAGAGTAATTCATCAGTGAGGAAATACATCATACACCGAAACCACAAACCAAACCTAGTGATTGAGCATCACTGAAGAAGTTGTTCATGTGTCGGACTGATGCCTTTTACCTTTGAGGAATGTGCATCCTCCAGACGGTTAGGCGTCAAGGTCTAGAACTTTCCAGCAGTCAATTGTGGATCGTCGGGTGACCAAGTTTGTGAGGGTTTGAAAGTCTGCCCTAAAGACTTACCACGAGTGTTGGGCGAGGACTATGTGTCCTTAGCTCAAGGAGAATACGGTAGGGACTGTGTGTCCCGGGACTGTGTGTCTTTTGGTTTCAATGCCACGCCGCTCCAAACTAGATGTCTTCACTGAGTCATCAACGATTGTCTTCACTGAGAAACGGGTTCTAATTCCTCAACTCCTTACTTTTCTCGTATTATGTGTTGATGACTTTCACTGCAACTGTTTGAAGAATTTGCTAAAGACTTCCTCTGAATTTTCTCAACCCCAAATTCTTCACGTCAGTTAATCCACAGCTGTATTCTGCGTGCCTGCTCACTGTGCAATCTGTTTTCACATTCTTCACTCTGAAAAACTGATGTTGTGAAACATTGCACTTCTGATCCTTTACCGTTTCCGCTGTAAGTTAGTCATCAGTGAGGAATTTCCTCAAAAGAAATTTCCTCAGTGATGAAATTCTAAAAATCTCGTATTCACCCCCCTCTAGTCGATATAACGCACTTTCAATTGGTATCAGAGCAAGGTACTCCCTTGTTCTGTGTGATTTTGGTTTAACCACCTGGAGTTTTAGTTATGTCGACTACAGGCATGTTTAAGGTGACTGCAGCATGTCCTACCTACGAAGGAAAGAACTTTCCCTTCTAGAAGAACAAAATGCAAATGCATCTACAAGCAATTGATAATGATCTCTGGTATATTGTGGAACATGGCGTCCCCATCATCTCTGCCAGTTTCTCTGCTGATGATGTGAAGAAATTCAAGCAACTCGATTCCCAAGCGAAGAACATCATCTGTGGCCATCTGAGCCCAGGACAGTTTGGAAGAGTAAGTTCTTTGGGCTCTGCAACACTGATCTGGGAGAGACTGTGCAAGGTAAATGAAGGAGTATCAACCCAGCGTGACTCTCGTGTTGATATTCTTCGCAATCTCTTCAATAGCTTCAAGAGACATGACAATGAAAGTTGCCAAGACACCTTTGATCGCCTCACTGACATATCAAATGAACTGCAAGCACTGGGAGCTCGAGACATCACTGATCACGAAGTTGTGAAGAAACTGCTGAGATCTTTGGATTCTTCATTTGATACTTTAGTTCTGATGATTCAAGAAAGACCAGGTTACAAGATGCTTGATCCAGCTGATATACTAGAAAGGCTAAATACTCATGAATTCCAAATGGAAGAAAAGAGAGATCTATATGTACCAAACTATTCCAGACCACATGCACTGAAGGCTAGAGCAATTTCCTCATCTGAAGACGAAGACACAGATGACAGCATTTGTGACCCTGAAGAATTTGGACAGGAGCTTGCAATGCTCGTGAGGAAATTCCAGAGATTTACACGACGTGGCCAGTTCGGTAAATCTTCAAGAAGAGACATGAGGAAATCAGAATCTTCATCTGAGGAGTACAAGAAACGAACCTGTCACAAGTGCAAGAAATCAGGTCATTACATGTTGATTGTCCCCGTTGGGGAAAGGAATCAAAGAAGAAGAAATACAAGGATGACTGTTCTGATGACTGGAAGAAGAATAAGAAATCTTCAAAATCCTCATCTTCAAAGCCCTCATCGCACAAGAAGACTAGTTTCAGAAAGGCTCGGGCACTTATTGGCAAGGAAATGGACTCCAAGGCAGAATCAGAGGAATGTAATGAAGAAGAGGGTTCTGATGAAGACTCAGAATCCAGACAGGCTAGTCTTGCACTAGCAACCACTTTCGTCAGCAAGTCAATCTTCAACCTTGAAGAAAATGATAGCACCATTCGCACTGATGACTATGCTGATGACTTGGCTCCAACCTTTTGCTTCATGGCAAAAGGTTCAAAGGTACCAAATAATGCCTCCTCCTCTGATTCAAGTGACTGTGAACCTGATAATTATAAGAAACCCAGTTACAGTAAACTTGCTATCATTGCCACTAAACAACAAACTGCTCTGGAAAAGCTTCAGAAACTGCTAGATAAAAGTGATGATTTGTTGAATGATGAAATGAATCTTACCCAAGTCCTCACTGAAGATATGAAAAGTCTTCAGTCTAGATTTGATAATCTTCAGGATCGTTATGATACACTCCTCACTTATCATGCGATGCTTTCCTATGAATTTCTTCAAAGGAAGCTTGATCTTGAGAAGCTGAGGATGTCTCATGATGATCTTCGTATGGAAAATGATTCATTACTAGCTCAACAGATCAGCGCTGGTCAAGTTGAATTCATTCCTCCATGTCTTAAATGCATTGAACGTGAAACTGCTAATTCCTCACCAGAATCATCAAATGCTACTTTTGCTACAAATTCTTCAACTGCACGTGTTGTGTCTATTTCCTCACTTGAGGAAAACACAAATATTACTGATGAAAATGCAGGGTTGAAGGAATTGTATGTGACAGGCATATACAAAAGCCTCAAAGGACATCAAACCCTTTGTGATGTGCTCAAAAAGCAGATCTTGAACAGGAACCGGAGGAAAGAAGGAATTGCCTTTGAGAGGAAATTAAATGCTGATGGATCTTATTGGAAACTTGAGCAGTATCCCAAAACCTCATGGGTTACTGCTACTAGGCCTCCTTTTGATCCATCTAATCTAACTGGCTTTTCATGTGAATTATCCTATTCCTCAAATGAGTCATTTGACTCCAACTATAAACTGTTCAAAAATCAATCTGGTGAAGTATTTGCTCGATATGTTGGAACTAACTGCAGGAATGGTCCTCCCCTGAGGAAAATCTGGGTTCCCAAAAGTTGTCTTGAAAATCTTCAAGTGAATGTCCTCATGACACCACCACTGAAGAATCTGAACCCCAGATCAAATTCCTCAGGAGGACCAAAGTCTTCAAGAGGATCAAAATCCTCAACTGGTCAAAACTATGCTCGTACCCGTGCTAATGCGTCTAACATGCAGGGAAGCTACAAGGAATATGAATATGAGCGTTACTCCTCAAATCATTATGTTCATAAATCCTCTAGCCAGTTCTCTCCATATCCATGTGAGTACTTTAATCCCTCTACTGTTAAGAGAAGTGCATTGGCCTCAATGCCACCTTTCTCATATGGTGCTCGTAGGATGATGAATGCTTTGTCACCCCTTTAGATGTGGGTGGTGGAGAAATCGAACTAATCACTTCTGGAGGTCAGGTCTCTAGATGAAAATCATCATCTGAAGAATTTGTTGGAGACCTGAAGAAATGCTTGATAGGACGCAAGCTAATGATTGATGAAATAGAAATATTTCACACGTCCTTACATTTTTGCTATGATGAAATTACTGATGTGATGAAACTACTATCATATTCTTCAAATCTGAAGCATATGAGATGGTAAGCTGTACTAATTCATCTGTAGGATGACAAACCCAAGGATACGGAGTGGGTTCTTGACAGTGGCTGCACACATCACATGACTGGTGATAAAAGCTTACTGATGAATATGCCACTAACTCCATCACCTCTGAAGCAAATCACATATGCTTAAAAGCAAGGTATTGGGACTTGGCAAAGTGGCTATTTCCAAGGATAGGCATATGGACAAAGTGATGCTTGTTGAATCCCTTGGTTTTAACCTCATGTCAGTCTCGATGGTTTGTGACCTTGATATGATTGTTATCTTTGGTAGATATAGATGTGTAGTCATTATGGAATCTGAGAGATCCAAAGTCTTCGAAGGTGTAAGAAGAGGGGATTTGTACATTGTTGATTTCTCTACAGGTCCTCAACCAGCCACTTGCTTACTAGCAAAAACCTCAGAAGGTTGGTTGTGGTACCGAAGACTAGGTCATGCAGGCATGAGGAATTTGCACACGCTCACGAAGAAGAAGCATGTCATCGGCATCGAATTAGTAAAATTCCTCAAGGATCATCTCTGCGGTGCTTGTGAATCTGGGAAAATGACCAGATCCAAGCATCCCTCGAAGACTATCATGACCACTACACGTCAATTCGAATTGCTTCATATGGATCTATTTGGACCTACTCACTATGCCACACTAACCAATGCAACATCTTTATATGGCTTCGTCATAGTTGATGATTATTCCAGATATACTTGGGTGCATATCATAGTGTATAAAACTGAAGTGCAGGAAATCTTCAAACGATTTTCTTCAAGGGCTTCGACGAACTTTGGCATCAAGATCAAACATATAAGGAGTGATAATGGAACCGAGTTCAAAAACACCGGTCTTGATGATTATCTTGATGAACATGGTATTACTCACGAATTATCTGCTCCTTGTACTCCTCAGCAGAATGGTGTCGTCGAAAGGAAGAACAGTACTCTAGTTGAAATGGCAAGAACTATGCTTGAAGAATATCAGACTCCTCGTCGCTTTTGGCCTGAAGCAATCAACACTGCATGCCATATCATCAACACGGTATATCTTCACAAATTCCTCAAGAAAACCTCATATGAACTCCTCACTGACAAGGAACCCAATGTAAGTTATTTCAAAGTCTTCGATGCAAAATGCTGGATTAGAGATCCTCACCATAGCTCAAAATTTGCAACTAAGGCACATGAAGGTTTTATGCTCGGTTATGGAAAGGACTCGCACACTTACAGAGTCTTCAACAACTATCGCAACAAAGTTGTTGAGACTGTAGATGTGCGGTTCGATGAAACTAATGGCTCGCAAAGAGAACAATTGCCTTCTGATCCAGATAAGTTGTCTCCTGAGGAAGCAATAAACCTCAAGCCTACTGAAGACATTGTCCCAACTGAGGAAATTGATGAAGAAACGATCCCCATCACTGATAAAAATCAAGAAGATGCTCCTGAGGAAATTGCACCAGCACCACTTCCTCAGCCCAGACAAAATCCTCAACCATCTCATCCGAGGATTGCAAATGAAGTAGAACTTGACAAAATCCTCAACAACATCAACGCGCCAGGTCCTCTCACTCGCTTAAAAGCATCACACTTAGTTAACTTTTGTGGGCATTTCTCCTTTGTATCCATCACAGAACCCTCAAAAGTTGCTGAGGCTTTTCTAGAACCGGAGTGAATCCAAGCTATGCAAGACGAACTTCTTCAATTCAAGCTGAATGATGTATGGGAGCTCGTCAAACGACCAGATCCTCGCAAGCACAACATCATCGACACCAAGTGGATTTTCCGAAACAAGCAAGATGAGGACAGTCAAGTGGTGAGGAACAAGGCACGACTTGTAGCCCAAGGCTACACCCAGGTTGAAGGGATAGATTTCGATGAAACTTTTGCACCTGTTGCTAGACTTGAAGCTATTCGAATACTACTTGCTTATGCTAATCATCATAACATCATCTTATATCAAATGGATGTGAAAAGTGCATTCTTCAATGGTAAGCTTGAGGAAGAAGTATATGTTGCTCAGCCCCCAGGGTTTGAGGATCCAAAGAATCCACACAAAGTCTTCAGACTCAAAAAGGCTCTTTATGGTCTCAAGCAAGCTCCTCGGGCATGGTATGATACATTGAAGGAATTCCTCATGAAGAAAGGCTTCAAACCTAGTTCACTCGATCCAACTCTTTTCACTAAATCCTATGATAATGAGCTATTTGTGTGTCAAATATATGTCGATGATATCATATTTGGCTGTACTGACAAACGATACAGTGATGAATTTGCTTACATGATGAGTGAAGAATATGAGATGTCCATGATGGGGGAGCTGAAATTCTTCTTAGGTCTTCAAATTCGTCAACAAAGCAATGGAATCTTCATATCACAGGAGAAATACCTCAAGGATGTTCTGAGGAAATTCGACATGCATGAATGCAAAGGTGCCAAGACTCCAATGCCTACCAACGGCCACCTCGGCACTGATGAAAATGGTAAAGATTTCGAACAGCAGGTATATCGTTCTATGATTGGCTCTTTATTGTATTTATGTGCATCTAGGCCAGTTATAATGCTTAGTGTTGGCATGTGTGCACGTTTTCAAGAAAAACCGAAGGAATCACACCATAAGGCCGTGAAACATATTCTTCGATACTTAGCTCACACACCAACACTAGGATTATGGTATCCCAAGGGCTCAAATCTTCATCTGGTAGGGTATTCTGATTCTGACTATGCTGGTGACCGTGTGGATCGCAAGTCAACTTCTCGCACATGCCATTTCCTCGGAAGATCACTAGTTTGCTGGTCCTCAAAGAAGTAGAACTGCGTATCACTCTCCACTGCTGAAGCTGAGTACATTGCTGCTAGTTCTTGCTGTGCTCAATTACTATGGATGAAGCAAACCCTCAAGGACTAAGGCATCAACATGAAGAATGTGCCTCTCTACTGTGACAATGAGAGTGCTATCAAGATTGCATACAACCCAGTACAACACTCGAAGACCAAGCACATCCAGATTCGTCATCATTTTCTTCGGGACCATGTCCTCAAGGGCAATATCCTCATCGACCATGTGAAGACTGATGATCAACTGGTAGATATCTTCACTAAGCCCTTTGATGAGAAAAGGTTTTGCAAGTTGCGGTGTGAGCTAAATATTTTAGAATCTTCAAATGTTTTGTAAAAACATGCACACATCCTAACACTTATGCAAAATTGATGACTTAGATGTGCAGCACATGATGAATCAATTTTCTTCAACTAATGAAGAAGGTCACTCTGAATGTGAAGAAACAACGAAGAAATTGATTCTCACGGCCCTACGACAATTGTATGCGGCGTCTGTAATCCACATTCTTATATGGTGGGTCACGCCACCGCCCAATGTGAAATTCCTCAAGTTGATTTTCTTCAAGTGTTCTATTTCCTCAAAATGTGTTTTTCTTCAAAACAGCTGTTCTTCAGTTTGATGATTTATCACAAAATCTTCAAAAACACTTGATGACTTTCATTTGACTAGATGGACTGTGATTTCAAGTCCTCAACAGCATTCACTTATTGCTATTTCTTCAAGTTGATAATTTTGCTAAGTGAATGTGATCGGACCCTACATTCCCTCTATGCTATACTCATCCAGTCTATTCAATTCTTCATATGCGTTCTACTTGAAACTTTGTTCAAAATCCTCACTGCGTCCGTGTCAGCTGATGATTTTGTAACGAAAATCCTCAAATCTTCAAAAATTGTTTCTTTAATACATAGTAACTGAACCCCACTTCCCACGATCGGATAACCACGATCTCCACTATCTCCACCACACTATTCGGGAGCTACACGTATCCTGCGAAGACGTAGAGGCACGGGCGGTTTGGTCCGAAATATTTGCGCCAACAGTAACTTTTGGCTATAAATATGTCCTTATCCCCCTCAGCATACTCTTCTTTGCTCCATCGCTCTCCTGCCACAGTATACACCACCGAACCCTAGCGCCATCGCTGGTAGTCTCGTCGCCTGTGAGGAAGAGCTTCCCTGCCTCGACTTCTCCGTCGCCGGAACCACGCTGGAGTCGGACCATCTTCGTCCGCCGCCGCCGTAGACGTCATCTGTCGCCGGGTTAGGGTGCATTGGACACGCGACCGAAGAGCTTCTCCGCACACACCTTTCTGTGTTCTTCGTGCGCACCTTCCAGGGTAAATAAATCCCATTTTTACAGCAAGTTAGATCTAAAATTTTACATCTTCTATGTGAAATCTGTTTTTCCTCAAGAAACGATAAGCATTTGATTCCTCCAACACTGCCTATCACCACATCATTGATGAACTATGCTAAGCATCTATGATTTTCACAAGATTCCTCAATTGTGCGAATTTTCGGATCTGTACAACTCTGGAACCCAAGAATAGTATGCTTAGGCAAATTCCTCAACCACTGGTTATATTCCTCAAACTGTCAAACTTTTTCATTTTCCTCAAATCTAAGAATGCATATGACCTCTCCAAATTCCTCGCAACTATACTCTGTTCACAGGTACACACATGTCAGCTGATGAATCTCTCGGTTCTCATCACATTAACTCATTTGCAACGTTTCTGGAAGAAAATCTTCAAGTCTCATCAGAATCTTCAAGAGTTCAATCTCATCAGCAAAATCCTCAGCTGAAGAAAATGGAGGATGGCAGAAAACAGAAGGGAGGAAAGAAACTTGAGCAAAACACACCTATGGATATCCCTGAGGATATTTACTTGGACTATTGCATGCCTGATGAAAATGAGACAATGGCCAAGAGAAAAATACGACTGCAGAAGATAGAACGCCGTTGGGCAAAGGAATGGAAGGAATACAGGTTTGTGACTGCCAAGTATGCGAAGAAATTCGCTCTGAAGCCCCCTGGCAGACGGGCCCCACTTGAGGATCATCAAGTAGCACATACCTCAAGCCTCAAGACCATTGATTATCCAGATGAGAAGGAAAAGCATCTGGCTAAGCTCAAGAAGCAGGCAGAAGCTGCAGTGAGGAAATTCAATGAATCCTCAGCTGCTGCTACTTCCTCTGCCGCTGAGACCTCTGGTTCAGCAATTCCTCAACCACACTCTGTGCCATCAAAGACAAGGGCTCCAAAGCCTCAAGAGAAGTCTGCTCAGGCTTCAGTCACAAAACCCTCAGCACCAAAACCTTCAACACCAAAACCATCAGCGCCAGAACCCTCAGTGCCAATCTCCTGAGCTTCAAAATCTTCAGCACCACCAACAAAGCCTCAAGAGAAACCAGTACAGAAGCAAGTCATGAAGCCTATGACCGCCAGCTCCAGCTCCTCACTCCCAGCTGCAACCAGCTCGGAGACAAAGTCTTCACCACCTCATGTGAAGACTCAGGTGTCTGTTGCACGTGCAACTCTGCCAAGCCCTAGCAAAATCATCACCGTCCCGTCTGCATCAGAGGGCACTGATGAATATGATGATCAAACCCTGCAAGCCATCATCAGAAACAAGCAGGAAAGAGTAGCTCAAGCATCACGCAGTGCCATTCCTCTGGCCATGGACCCCAAGGTCCTCCTTGACTACATTAACATCTGGTATGAGGACCCAAACACTCCGCTTGATGATTTGAAACTTCCCCCTGGCATTAGCCACATGGTGGCCACTTTCATCAATGAAGCGAAGTGGAAAGAACAGCAGGCCAGGCAGGCCAAAGTTGCAAAGATTAAAAAGGAGAAATTCCTCAAAAAGAATCTCCTCAAATTAACTCCTGATGCACTGGTGTCAACACAGGCAGAGCTGAAGAAATTGACTGACAAGTACTCCAAGCTGTCAGATCGCAAAAGTTTCAAGAGGAATTTCATCAAGCTGGCCACTAGTGCTGTTGATGAATACAATAAGAAGGCCGCACCCTCAGCACCAACTTCTCAGCCCCTGATTGAGGAGCCAGCAGATGAATATCCTCATGATGAGGAAACTCCTCAAGCTGAGGAAGTACACCAAGAAAGCCGTGTGGATGAACCGGCTATTGAAGAAATCATCATGGAAACTCCTGCTGAT
This sequence comes from Hordeum vulgare subsp. vulgare, assembly GCF_904849725.1. NCBI lineage: Eukaryota > Viridiplantae > Streptophyta > Magnoliopsida > Poales > Poaceae > Hordeum > Hordeum vulgare. The sequence continues at coordinate 301,457,938 of NC_058519.1, forward strand.
GAATTTGCTGCAGCTGATGAGACTGCCCCTGACCCAGTTGCTTCGCCAAAGCAAGATGATGACTCTGTTCCAGCTGGTTCCTCAATACCAGCTGAAGAATCTGTCAAGAAAACCCCTTCACCAAAAGATTCAACGGTGAAGAAGATGACTCCGTGTGCATCAGACGTGAAGAAAACCAGGACTGCTGAGAAGGAAGCCAAGAAGAGAAAGGCCTCCTCAGCAGAAGAAGAAACAGAGGCCAAGCGCCTCAAAGCACTTGAAGAAACTGCTCCTCTGGACCCTGTGCCACTGAACGTCGCTCCTTCCTATGAAATGGTCATCATTGATTATCCAGCAAAAAAGGCAGATGAGGAAATGAAGGATGCCACCTTTGAGGAACACACTGATGAGGAGATTCAGATAGACGAAAGTCCTTAGCCTCTCATTCCTCAGAAAGACACTGTTCAAGCATCAGCTGCATCAGCTGATGAAACTGCATCTGCCACCAAGCCAGCTGAGGAAGAACAAACTGAAAATCCTCAAGCTGATGAAATTCAACGCTCTGAGCAGAATCCTCAAGATGAGGAACATGCTGACCCAACTGCTCAAACTGAGCAAGAAGAAGCTATTCCTCAGCCTGATGCACAGCCAGAGCAAGCCCCTCAGCCTGAAGAACCAGCCGCTGAAATTCCTCACCCTGAGGAAAATGCTGAGGAGAATGCACCTGACCAAGACAATGCATTCATCGTGCTCAACCCAGAGACTGCCATTGTTGTCTCCCCTCCAATTCCTCAGCAAAATCTTAAGCCAGTTCAGCGTTAGCCATTCTCCAAGCGTCCTAAGTTTCAAAAGGAAAAGTTCTTTGAAGAACACATGTACTTCATTGGAGAAAACCCATATGACAAGCTTCAAATGAGGCATCTGAAGTTTTGGACTAGGACTCAGATGAACTACTATGCCTCTGTGCTCTGTGGACGAAACAAGATATTCCAGCACAGGCATAATCCTCATGTTGAACTTGAAGCTATACCGTCCTTAGAGCCAGTCCTCAATGTACTCCATGATGCTGGTTTACTCCCAATGTGCTCCGACATCTCTGATTGGAACAGCGAGCTAATTCTTTAGTTTTATGCCACTCTTTACATATCCGGCAACCCTGAAGACATTAACACTTGGGTGTTTGATTGGATGACACAAAACACTCACTACAAGGCTCCTTCTACTGAACTCCTCAGAGAACTGCCTGTACCAATTCCCTCAGAAGAGACTGTGAAGCTTTATGGTGAGCGTGAGCTGCCCAATGGGATGATGGAAGTCCTCATGAAACCTTTGGCTGAAGAGAAATCTCCGAGAACAACCTTCCTCGTCCACGAGCTCAAGTACACACCCAGGTCTGTTTACATAATCCTCTGCAGTGTGCTCACACCGATAAAAGGCCATGATGATGAAGAAGATGTTGTAGGCCTCATGAAGAATATCCTCTTCAACATTATCCATGGTATTCCTATCAACATCCATGATTTCTTCTTGAGGACTTCGGCCGACAATGCTATGTGTCCTTTTGATCACAAGATATATGCCCCATGGATCATGAGATTCATCAGGACAAGGACATGCATCAACTTCCACGCTGAGTGCCAAAACCATGTTGGTTATATGCCTCATATCCGGGTCAACAAGAAGACTTTCAAGCCCATTGAAGGAAAAGGCAAATCAGTGATTGAAGAAGGCAGTAGGCCCCTTGATGGTCAGTTCAGAGAGCCAGAAGCTTATTCCTCATGGGATGATACTGAGACTCGTCCGGCAAGCCCCGTTCCTCCTCGCGTGATGAATACAAGAGAGCTCCTCCTCAGTCTGCACCAGAAGGTGGATCGCAATCACAAGTGGGTCAAACGCCAGTTTGGCGCCATTGTGAAAACCCTCACTGAAACACAGAACTCTGTGAAGCTCAACCATCACTATCTGCATGAGGTTTTTGATCGCACCTGGGCTACACTTGCACATCTGAAGACTCAGACTAACCTTGAAGAAATGGACTTTGAGCGAGACTTTGAATGGTCGTGTCCTCCCAAGAAGAAGTTCAAGCCTATTCCAGTGCCAGACCTTGATGATAGCTCCGTTTCTTCATTTCGCACTGCTGAAACTGATGAAGAACAGCTCGACACTGCTACCGGTCCAAGGACGAAGACTACTCCCAAGAAGCATCACGGCTCTTCCTCAACTGCCACGAAGTGAAATCTTCATGGACGTTAGTCCTCAGTTTGTCCCTTTTTGTCACTTGATGATAAAGGGGGAGAAACTTGAGAGTTAGTCTTCAAGCGGGATATTTTTGGGGCTTATGAACTATATTTAAGTTACAAACTCTTGGCTCTTCCGAAGTTTTTATGTAATGAGTTGTAACTTAAGCCCGATGGTACTCTGACGCTTTTGAACGTTTTTCTTCGCATGCTTATTCCTCAAGTATTAATGCACGCATGCTGAAATTTGTCAGATACCATTTGTCATCATGCATATTCATTTTCTTCAGATGAGATGTTACATGTATGCATGATTTACAAGACTCATTGGGAGATCTCCATGATATAAATCATCAATGTGCATTTGCTGTGAAAAGCAAAATCTTCAAGATATGCACATCTTCAGGGGGAGTCTTTCTGAATCTTTATTTCAAATTCCCCAAATGAGTATTTACACTTCACATTTTTGATCCCTGTTGAAGACTTAACCTAATTGTCATCAACCACCAAAAAGGGAGAGATTGTAAGTGCATCTAGTGCCCCTTAGTGATTTTGGTGGTTTGAAGACTTATAGGTTAAGTATGTAATGTGTTTGTGAGTGTACACAGGATCTATAAGTCATTGAGGAGTTTGAGATATTTGAAGAATATCGTCCCCTAAAAATGTATGTCTTCAGTTGAAGAAATTGGTGTGAAGCTGAAGAAATGAATCGCGAGGAATCTGCGATGAAATTGATATTCGTCATGAAGATACTGATATTGAGAAGTCCGGTGTGTCCTGAAGAAAATCACTCTGAAGAATTTGAAGCATGAAGATTAACACTTTCCGTTTTATTTTCTTCGCCTTTGAGTAATAGGAACACCGTACTGTTAAAGGGGGTCGAAGTTACACTATGGAATGAATTTCCTCATGATGCTCAACCCAAGCCTAAATCCTACCAAAAGCATCCAGTGAGGAATACGAGTGACATGAGGACTCTCACAGTTGAGGGTCCCGACTGTTTCGATAGCCACGCCAAGTCATTGGTCTTATCCACTCCAACGGTCATATTATTAAGGGCATTAGTGTAAAATCATGTCGGGATGCTCCCAGGCTATAAATAGCCATCCCCCACAACCATTAGCTGGTTGGCTGCTCCGTTAGAAACTGACACTTGTCATAAGAGTAACCCAATTCCTCAGAGTCTTCAAGAGTAATTCATCAGTGAGGAAATACACCATACACCGAAACCACAAACCAAACCTAGTGATTGAGCATCACTGAAGAAGTTGTTCCTGTGTGGGACTGAAGCCTTTTAGCTTTGAGGACTGTGCATCCTCCAGACGGTTAGGCGTCAAGGTCTAGAGCTTTCCAGCAGTCAATTGTGGATCGCGGGGTGACCAAGTTTGTGAGGGTTTGGATGTTTGCCCTGAATACTTACCACGAGTGTTGGGCGAGGACTGTGTGTCCTCAGCTCAAGGAGAATACGGTAGGGACTATGTGTCCCGGGACTGTGTGTATTTTGGTTTCAATACCAACCGCTCCAAACCAGATGTACGACTGTCATAGCAGTTGGAACTGGGTCATCAACGATTGTCTTCACTGAGAAACGGGTTCTAATTGCTCAACTCCTTACTTTTCTCGTATTATGTGTTGATGACTTTCACTTCAACTGTTTGAAGAATTTGCTGAAGACTTTCTCTGAATTTCCTCAACCCCAAATTCTTCACGTCAGTTAATCCACATCTGTATTCTGTGTGCCTGCTCACTGTGCAATCTATTTTCACATTCTTCACTCTGAAAAACTGCTGTTGTGAAACTTTGCACTTCTGATCCTTTACTGTTTCCGCTGTAAGTTAGTCATCAGTGAGGAATTTCCTCAAAAGGAATTTCCTCAGTGATGAAATTCTAAAAATCTCCTATTCACCCCCCTCTAGTCGATATAACGCACTTTCAGTATGTTACTTGCCCGAGATTCGATCGTGAGTATTCGCATACCTATTTCAATCTCGTTTACCGGCAAGTCTCTTTTCTCGTTCCGTAATACAATATCCCGCAACTTACTCTAAGTCACATTGCTTGCAAGGCTTGTGTATGATGTTGTATTACCAAGTGGGCCCCGAGATACCTCTTCGTCACACGGAGTGACAAATCCCAGTCTTGATCCATACTAACTCAACGGACACCTTCGGAGATACCTGTTGAGCATCTTTATAGCCACCCAGTTACGTTGTGACGTTTGATACTCACAAAGTATTCCTCCGGTGTCAGTGAGTTATATGATCTCATGGTCATAGGAATAAATACTTGACAAACAGAAAACAGTAGGAACAAAATGACACGATCAAACAGTTTGGGTCTTGTCCGTCACATGATTCTCCCAATGATGTGATCCAGTTATCAAGCAACAACACCTTGTGCATAGTCAGAAGACCTTGACTATCCTTGATCAACTGGCTAGCCAACTAGAGGCTTGCTAGGGACAATGTTTTGTCTATGTATACACACATGTATCTAAGTCTTCATTCAATACAATTATAGCATGGATAATAAACGATTATCTTGACACAGGAATTATAATAATAACTTATTTATCATTGCCTCTAGGGAATAATTCCAACATGAACTCCCTCAACGTTCCGGACGGCTACATAGCACCTTATTTCGCCTCGAGCCGCGCTACACGATTTACATGGTTGCACTAAGTGCGGCAAGGAGCCTTGCCGGTGACAACCTCCTCCGTTGAGTTTTCTGAGGATCCACTCCTCTAATGCCTCGCGGCAGCATAATTCAAGCCACGAAGCATCCGGAAAGTGCAAAGAAATAATCATATAAAATGAGATTTGAATAAAGGATGCATCTATTCATTCATTTGTCTGGATACATTTGCTATCGCTTACAAAGAATTGTTGTCCTAACCTAAAGACTGTGTCTTTTAACGAGGACAAACCTATGTGGAGGGAGTGAAGTTCAAGAAGACAAAAAAGGCGAAATCTCCGTTGTGCAACCCAGGCTGGTTCGTCCTGGACAAGCATTGCGCAGAGGAGAACGGGGCCGGGAAGGAAGGAGGAGCCGAGCTACTGAAGCTGCCGAGAAGACGAGGCAACGTGGGTTCTTTCGGTATGCAGATCTCGACTCAGGACGAGGTGGGCCGCGAACTGAACGTGATGGTGTGGCCGGCGGTTAGTCCGAGGTCAGATCCTCATACCCAGGCTTAACCTGCCAAGGATCTGACCCGCTCACGTTGTCGCTGTCGTCCGACCTTTACTCGTCGCCCCCAGACGAGGAGAGCATGTTAGTCCCGCTCGAGCTCTCTTCGCAGCAGCCGAGACGCGCACCTGAGCTCCCATATAGATTGACGGAGAGCAGGTTGTCCGCCGTCATCTTGAAGCGGAGAACATGCCTATCCCAGAGATTGCGGGCACGAGCGAAGCTCTTCCACCCACGACAAAGGAACAGGAGTAGAGGCCGCGGATGCTCAACGGCCACCGGTACGGCACCATTGCCACAGCCGTGTACCCGTAGCCATATTATCGGGGGCTTCTCTTCCTCCATTGCCTTGGCAAAGGCATTGGGGAGCTATAGCCGGGTCCTGATGCGTCCTTGCAATTGGACAAGGAACTCCAACGGGGTCCTTTCGACATGAGTTCCCACGGGAACGAGCCTCGGGGAAGGCGGAGACGCTGGAGCAACACTCCGCCTCCCTCGGCCACGACCCCGGTGTCCTCGGCCCCTCGTGCCTCTCCCACCACGGTCGATGGGGGTTGCCGCTGGCTGTGGCCCCTGAAGGTGTGGCATGATCCAAACGAGATCCCCTTTACGCCCTGGCGGCAGACGGAGGCCGGCCCCGTCCCCTAACCCTGGTTACGGGCGGGTGCCACCAGGAAAGGTGAAAGAAACAATAGAAGGCAAGTCGACAGGCGCTGAAGACTTCGGGCATGAGATGGGTGGGTAAAACCACCACGCAAACACCGTAATTTATAGGGCAAAGCTCGGAGGCCCGCCCTCCTCGCTCCAGAAGCCGCCACCCCTCTCGCCCAATAGCCCTCAACTCACGAGTGGAACAGGGAACCGCCTTGCTGCACCAATGCATGCAGGGGAGGGCCCATTCACGCCCGCGGCTTTTGAGGCCCGACCGCTGCTGCGCATGTCCTACACGTGGCAGAGGCGTTTTCAGCGAATAAAGAGGCCGTCACACGCACGCCGCACGCCCTCCCACTTCACGCGTTCAACGCGCGAGTGGGGAAGGAAAGCCTGTAACGGCTCGATTCCGATAAGCCCGTCACCCACGAGTCTCCGCACTGCTTTGGGCCTGGCCCATAAAAGCCTCGCATGCGTGTGTGGCCCAGGCCCGGGGGCTCCTATCGGTGCACTAAAGACTGGGGTCTCCAGTGCCCCAGACTTGTGCGCGGACACCAGCAGCCCCTCCGGGGCGGCAAGGCGCGTCCCTGGGGCTTAGGGCGAAAGCAAGACTCAAAAACCACCAAGTGCAGATTGCAAGTCCTCGCAAGCACTCGCTTGTTGGGAAGGAAGAAGAGACCCCGACAGGAGTCCATTGCCGGGGAGATAAACAATGCCACGGCGAGACCTTCCCGCCGAGGAAGAAGGAGTGAGCCCGGGCAACCGACCCTTCCCGGGAAGACAGACAAGGCCTTGGCAGGCCATCAGCTCCCTGCCGAGAGGAACAGGAACAACCTCGGGAAGGTAACCCTACCGGGAAGGAAGAGAAGAGCCCGAGGAGAGGCGTGGTCCGAGGGTGCCCTCGCGACCTGCGAACGCCTCCACCGATGAGCACACACCGACGATGCATGCGCCACGCGTCCGCCCGCACGCCAGCGCAACTCCCCGGAGTTGCCACATGTGCGTATGTGTCCAACCCCCCATGACGAGGTCAGGGAAGTCCGTCGAAGCTTTTATTGCACGTCTGACAGGGTAGTAACACTATAACTGCCAGTCGGCGTTGTTTCACCCATGAACCCACCGTTCACCCACTGAGCCACTGTGGTGACCCCTTTGCCTATAAAAGGAGGCCCGAGGCTGAGTACTATAGGCTTTTGGATTTTGGTAAACCGAAAGGCTGTAGAAAGGGACAATGCTATAGTAACCCAAAACGAAATAACTAAATACATGCAGGAGTAGGGTTTTACGAATCACGCGGCCCGAACCTAGGTAAAAAGATCTTGTCGGGCTCTGACTGTTGGTTCTGCTCTTGCCGCGAACCCTCTCCCCACCAAACCAACAAAAAGGGGACCGTTGAGGCCCCCATAGGTGTCGATCCTTCACCAACAAACGCTAACAACGTTATAAACGACAATAACGACAACAAGAACAACAACAACCAGAACAACAAGAACAACAACAACAAGAACAACAAGAACGACAACATGAATAGCGAAGGCGACGGCGACGACAACGACAACGACAATAACAAGAACAACAACAGAAACAACAATAGAAACAACAACAACAACAACAACAACAACAATAACAACAACGACGACGAC
>NC_058519.1:301483136-301485636 GCF_904849725.1 Hordeum vulgare subsp. vulgare
CTACTACAACAACAACAACAACAAGCACCACGATGACAAAGATGACAACAACGATAATGATGAGAACAACGATCAACAACGACAATAACAACAACAGCGACAAAAACGACAACAACAACAACAACAACGACAAAAACAACAACAATGATAACATCGACAACAATGAAGAAGACGACGACGACAACGCCAACAACAACAACAACAACAACAACAAGAACCACAACAAGAACAATGACGACGATGATGACGACGATGACAACAACAACAACAACAACAACAATGATGAGAATAACGACAACAACAACAACAACAACAACAACAACAACAACGCCAACGACGACGATGGTAACAGCGACAACAACGACAACAACAACAACAACAACAACAACAACAACAACAACAACAATAAAACTACAATGACGACGACGACCACCACAACAAAAACAACAACAAGATTTACAACAAGAAAAACAACAACAACAACGAAGACGACAACGACAATGACAGCAAGAACAAGAACAAGAACAAGAACAACAACAATAACAACAACAGCAGCACAAGCAGCAGCACCACCACCACCACCAACAACAACAACGAAGACGGCGATGACAATGCAGACGTGGACAACGATGATGACGACGATGATGACGATGATGACGACAATGACGACAACAACAACAACGACGACAACAACGACAATAACGACAACAACAACAATGACAACAATGACAACAACAAAAACAACGACGACAAAAACAACAACAACAACAACAACAACACCACCAACAACAACAACGACGACGACGACGACGACGACGACGACGACAACGACGACGATGACGATGACGACGACAACAACAAGAACAGAGGCAACAGCAGCAGCAGCAACAACAACGACGACGACGATGAAAGCGACCATGACGACGACAACGACGATAACAATGACAATGACAAGAACAACGACAACAACAAAAACAACAAAAACAACGACAACAGCGACAACAACGACAACAACGACAACAACAACAACAACAACAACAACGTCAACAACAACGACAACAACAGTGACAACAACAACAACAACAACCACAACAACAACACCACCACCACCAACAAGAGCAACAACCACAACAACAACAACAACAACAACAACAACGACGACGACGACGACGACGACAACGATGACGACGACGATGACGACGACAACAACAACAACAGAGGCAACAACAGCAGCAACAACAACAACAACGACGACGATGAAAACGACCATGACGACGACGGCAACGACGATAACAATGACAATGACAAGAACAACGACAACAAGGAGAACAAGAAAAACGACGACAACAGCGACAACAACGACAGCAACGACAACAACAACAACAACAACAACGACAACAACGACAATAACGACAACAACAACAATGACAATAACGACAACAACAACAACAACAACTACGACAACAACAACAACAACAACAACAACAATGACGACGACGACGACAACAACGACGACGATGACGATGACGACGACAACAACAAGAACAGAGGCAACAGCAGCAACAGCAACAGCAACAACAACAACGACGACGACGATGAAAGCGACCATGACGACGACAACAACGATAACAATGACAATGACAAGAACAACGACAACAACAAAAACAACGATAACAGTGACAACAACTACAACAACAACAACAAGCACAAGGACTACGACAACAACGACAATGACATGAAAACGAGAAGAATGATAACAACAACAACAACAACAACAACAACAACAACAATGAGAACAACGACATTAATGACAACAACACAACAACGACAACAACAACAACAAAACAAGGAAGACCTCGATGATGACGACAACAACAACAACAACAACAACAGCAACAACAACAACAACAACTAATACGACGGCGAGGACAACAACAACAACAACAACAACAACAACAACAACAACAACAACAACAACAACAGCTACAACAACAACAACAACCACCACGATGACAAAGATGACAACAACGATAATGATGAGAACAATGATCAACAACGACAATAACAACAACAGCGACAAAAAGACAACAACAACAACAACAACAACAACAACGACAAAAACAACAACAGTGATAACATCGACAACAATGAAGAAGACGACGACGACAACGCCAACAACAACAACAACAACAAGTACAACAAGAACAATGACGACGATGATGACCATGATGACAACAACGACAATGATGAGAATAACGACAACAACAACAACAACAACAACGCCGACGACGACGATGGCAACAGCGACAACAACGACGACAACAACAACAACAACAACAACAACAACAACAACAACAACAATAAAACTACAATGACGACGACCACCACCACCACCACAACAACAACAACAAGATGTACAATAAGAAAAACAACAACAACAACGAAGACGACAACGACGATGACAACAGGAACAAGAACAAGAACAAGAACAACAACAATA
>NC_058519.1:301495636-301515636 GCF_904849725.1 Hordeum vulgare subsp. vulgare
AATGGCCACAACAACAACAACAACAACAACAACAACAATGACGACAACAACGACAACGACAACATCAACAACAACAGTGACAACGCCGACAATAGCGACAACAACGACAACAACAACAACAACAACAACAAGCACAAGGACGACGACAACAACGACAATGACAAAAAAACGAGAAGACAACAACAACAACAACAAAACAAGGGAGATGTCGACGACGACGATGACAACAACAACAACAACAACAACAACAACAACAACAACAACAACAACAACAACAACAACTACAACAAAGACGATAACGAGGACGACGACGACAACAACAACAACAACAACAACAACAATAATAACCACAACCACCACCACGACGACAAAGATGACAACAACGACAATAACAACAACAACGACAAAAACAACAACAACAACAACAACAACAACAAGAGAAACAACGACATAACACAAACAATGATAACATCGACAACAATGAAGAAGAGGACGACGATGACGACATCAACAATAACAACAACAAGAATAATGACGATGACGACTGTAACGACCAAACGTCGAAGGATTTGAGTCTCTGTGCTTTATTGTGCTAGTCCCTGGATCGACTCGCTAGCACACACAGTATAGATGAAAACCAGAATAGCATGTGCATCATTTATTACAATGTATGATCTAGAATTTATAAAATATAACAATATGCATAGAACTTAGCTAGCTTTATTCTATCAAACAGCGGAAAAGTAGCAGAATAATAACGATGAGTCCCATCATAGCCCACTGGCGATGTTGAGTGAAGACTCGCGACCCTAACGGTACCTTACTCCTCGTCTGAATATCCTGCAACATGATACGTTGCAGCCATATAGGTCAATACTTTGAATGTATTGGCAAGTTACACAAGAAAAATAATATAACAGACCTACATGTATATGCATAGTATAACAAGAGAAAGGCTCATGGTTATTTTGCAGATAGATGATTTTATCCTCATAGCTACCTAATAATCAAGTTTTAGTTAGTTTGCTGCAATACTCACATATGGTTGAATTGGCATCTCCAACTCCAACCTATTACCATTATTAAGTTTCCCATCAAATTTTATTAAGTGTGTCATCTGTCAAGATCATCCAACAACTGCAATGGCCTAGCTGCTCAAAATTGTCCATAACCGGGGACACGGCTAATCATGATTAGTTTATACACTCTACATAGGTTAGTATGATGTACCCACTGGACCCAACCCGAAGATTGAGACGAAGTCATTCAGAAGCAGTCACCTAGTCCCACAGGAGGCCCATCCCACCTATCATAACTACATCAGCTTCCACATCCGGGTAAGGTTTCCACGACTGATCAACTAAGCCAGAGCCCATAATAGCCAGTGGTCGCACAAGGAAGCTACTAGTCACTAAGTCTGTTTGATCTTTTTGAACCTGGGCGGCATTCCACTTACATTCAGAGGGTAGAAACCATGATGTTCTTGAAACCACCCTGCAATACCATATCCGCCCAGAGGTGTATTATATCGTTAATTACTACTCAAATTTATTTTGTAGTAATCCTCACATAATCTCAATGAATACAGGAACCAATCCCCGTCTACATAGCATAGAAAAATTACAAATACCACGATCTTCATGACAAGGGGATATAGCTCAATAGCATAGCAATAATAATATTCCTATACATGCATAATTTTCATAGGGTGATATAATACTACATGCATAGAAAAATAATAGGTAAAGGATGATCAACATGTAACTTGCCTTGATTGTGGTTCAGAAAGTCACATTCCTGACAATAGTTTGCGTCGCTCTCCGCACAATCTACACGTTGCAAACAATCACATCAATCAATCACCACAATCACATAACACCAAATAAAACCATTGGCAATAAAACCTTGTTTAAAACCAAAGCATAAATAGCATGGCAGTAGGTATAAAATCATCTACATGCCGATACGATCATGACACAAAAAGAATCAACTAAATCGGATGAACGGTTTGCAAAATATGGCCTCCGGTAGGCCTAAAATAAATATGATTTAACTAAAAAAAATTAATTTTCGTAAAACTGAAAACTACTGGTCCTATCATGTTCTACTCATCAATACGAGATCGCAGGAAAAAGAATTTCCTGAATCGGAGTTACGAGCAAAAAGTTAAACACGTTTGAAAAATTTACCGAGAATCTCACAAAGCTAAAAACAGGTTAAAAACAGATTTTATTCGCCCAGAAGCTATTCATCAGGATTTGATGAATCGGCTCGTGCATGCATTCTCTCCATGAACAGCGGGGAAAAACGGAACCGTCTCAGTGTGGCTCCTCTGTCGGTGCTCTGGTGGTGGTCGAACGGACTCCGGTGACAGCGGCTCCGCGAACTCCGGCGAAAACGGATGAACTCTGGTGGTGCTCCCATGGACGGGGCTCCGGTGTGCTCTGCGGTGCGTTCCTCGGCGAGATGGGGCGAATCAGATCGAAAACGGCAGCAGGGGATCGGGTCCTTGGACTTTATCGCGAGAAGAAGTCCTGCGAGCTCGTCCCTGGCTCGGTCTCCTAGTCCGGCTCGGGAAAGGAACGAGGCGCGGGGTGGGGCCTGGGGTGATGCAGCTGGGGCGATGGGGCACGTGGGGAAGGAGAAAACGAGGCACTAGCTGCTGGATCGCTTGCTGGTGGCACGAGCCTGGGCTCGGTCCTGGAGCACGTGGGGCAGGAGCCTGGGAGCTCCTGGCTCGATCCCTGCGTGGTGCGCTGATGGTCAACGCTGGCTGGGCTGAGCCTTTGGCTCGGCCTGGCAAGCCTTTTTTTTAAACCACAAAAAAGTAAATAACTAAATAATATTTTTTTAAAGAAAGACAAAGAGAAAAATAATAATAATATACGTATACAAAAATATATACATAGATATATAAAATATACGCATATAGTAATATATACATATACATATAGATATATATATATATTAAAATGCTAATATAAACACATATATATAAGATATATAATAAATCCCCTAATAAATAATAAAGGAACCCTAGTTCCACCTAATGCGTATTTTGAAAAATAGTTTTTATGCAAGGACGATCAACGAGCTTTTAAAACTCAACTAAAAATAATTTCAGAGATTATAAAATTTGTAAAACCAAATCGGACAACCTCAATTACTATTCTAAGCATTATGAACTTTTTATTCGACAGGGGAGAAGTCATATTATCTCCACTCCAATATATTGCACGCAGTTGCATAATGAATAGAATTTCAGAAGAACAAAATAATGCATAGAAGAATATGAGATCCATATGAATGGTCTATTAACATCCGAATTTAAGAAAAGTGGGATGTTACTGTTGGGGAACGTCGCATGGGAAAAAAAAATCCTACGCGCACGAAGACCTATCATGGTGATGTCCATCTACGAGAGGGGATGAGTGATCTACGTACCCTTGTAGATCGTACAACAGAAGCGTTAGTGAACGCGGTTGATGTAGTGGAACGTCCTCACGTCCCTCGATCCGCCCCGCGAACAATCCCGCGATCAGTCCCACGATCTAGTACCAAACGGACGGCACCTCCGCGTTTAGCACACGTACAGCTCAACGATGATCTCGACCTTCTTGATCCAGCAAGAGAGACGGAGAGGTAGAAGAGTTCTCCGGCAGCGTGACTGCGCTCCGGAGGTTGGTGATGACCTTGTCTCAGCAGGGCTCCACCCGAGCTCCGCAGAAACGCGATCTAGAGGAAAAACCGTGGAGGTATGTGGTCTGGCTGCCATGGAAAAGTCGTCTCAAATCAGCCTCAATACCTCCGTATATATAGGTGGGAGGGAGGGGACCTTGCCTTGGGGCTCAAGACGCCCCAAGGGGGTCGGCCGAGTCCAAGGGGGGAAGGCTCCCCCCCCCAAACCGAGTTGGACTTGGTTTGGTGGGTGGGAGTCCTTCCCTTCCTTCCCACCTCCCTTTTTTTTTCTTTCTCTTTGATTTTCCTTTGTATGGCGCATAGGGCCCTTTTGGTTTGTCCCACCAGCCCACTAAGGGCTGGTGCGCCACCCTTATGGCTTATGGGCTTCCCCGGGGTGGGTTGCCCCCCCCCCCCCGGTGAACTCCCGGAACCCATTCGTCATTGCCGGTACATCCCCGGTAACTCCGAAAACCTTCCGGTAATCAAATGAGGTCATCCTATATATCAATCTTCGTTTCTGGACCATTCCGGAAACCCTCGTGACGTCCGTGATCTCATCCGGGACTCCGAACAACATTCGGTAACCAACCATATAACTCAAATACGCATAAAACAACGTCGAACCTTAAGTGTGCAGACCCTGCGGGTTCGAGAACATGTAGACATGAACCGAGAGACTCCTCGGTCAATATCCAATAGCGGGACCTGGATGCCCATATTGGATCCTACATATTCTACGAAGATCTTATCGTTTGAACCTCAGTGCCAAGGATTCATATAATCCCGTATATCATTCCCTTTGTCCTTCGGTATGTTACTTGCCCGAGATTCGATCGTCAGTATCCGCATACCTATTTCAATCTCGTTTACCGGCAAGTCTCTTTACTCGTTCCGTAATACAAGATCCCGCAACTTACACTAAGTCACATTGCTTGCAAGGCTTGTGTGTGATGTTGTATTACCGAGTGGGCCCCGAGATACCTCTCCGTCACACGGAGTGACAAATCCTAGTCTTGATCCATACTAACTCAACTAACACCTTCGGAGATACCTGTAGAGCATCTTTATAGTCACCCAGTTACGTTGCGACGTTTGATACACACAAAGTATTCCTCCGGTGTCAGTGAGTTATATGATCTCATGGTCATAGGAATAAATACTTGACACGCAGAAAACAGTAGCAATAAAATGACACAATCAACATGCTACGTCTATTAGTTTGGGTCTAGTCCATCACGTGATTCTCCTAATGACGTGATCCAGTAATCAAGCAACAACACCTTGTTCATAATCAGAAGACACTGACTATCTTTGATCAACTGGCTAGCCAACTAGAGGCTTGCTAGGGACGGTGTTTTGTCTATATATCCACACATGTAAATGAGTCTTCATTCAATACTATTATAGCATGGATAATAAACGATTATCTTGATACAGGAATTATAATAATAACTATATTTATTATTGCCTCTAGGGCATAATTCCAACAGTCTCCCACTTGCACTGGAGTCAATAATCCAGCCCTCACATCATCATGTGAATTACATTGTAATAATCTAACACCTATACAGTTCTGGTGTTGATCATAATTTGGCCGTGGAAGAGGTTTAGTCAGCGGGTCTGCTACATTCAGATCCGTGTGCACTTTGCATATATTTACGTCCTCTCCCTCGACGTAGTCGCAAATGAGGTTGAAGCGTCGTTTGATGTGTCTGGTCTTCTTGTGAAACCGCGGTTCCTTTGCTAAGGCAATGGCACCCGTGTTGTCACAGAACAAGGTTATTGGATTCAGTGCGCTTGGCACCACTCCAAGATCCGTCATGAATTGCTTCATCCAGACACCCTCCTTAGCCGCCTCCGAGGCAGCCATGTACTCCGCTTCACATGTAGAATCTGCTACGACGCTTTGCTTGGAACTGCACCAGCCTACCGCACCCCCATTGAGAATAAATACGTATCCGGTTTGCATCGACGTAACCTTTTACGGCGAGCTCTTCGTCACCTCCATACACGAGAAACATCTCCTTAGTCCTTTTCAGGTACTTCAGGATATTCTTGACCGCTGTCTAGTGATCCACTCCTGGATTACTCTGGAACCTACCTGCCATACTTATGGCCAGGCTAACATCCGGTCTAGTGCACAGCATTGCATACATGATAGAACCTATGGCTGAAGCATAGGGGACGGAGCGCATATGCTCTCTATCTTCATCAGTTGCTGGGCACTGAGTCTTACTCAATCTCGTACCTTGTAAAACTGGCAAGAACCCTTTCTTAGACTGTTCCATTTTGAACCTCTTCAAATCTTTATCAAGGTATGTGCTTTGTGAAAGTCCTATCAGGCGTTTTGATCTATCCCTATAGATCTTAATGCCTAGAATGTAAGCAGCTTCTCCTAGGTCCTTCATAGAGAAACTCTTATTCAAGTAATCCTTTATGCTCTCTAAAAACTCCACGTTGTTTCCAATCAGCAATATGTCATCCACATATAATATTAGAAATGCCACAGAGCTCCCACTCACTTTCTTGTAAATACAAGATTCTCCAACCACTTGTATAAACCCAAATGCTTTGGTCACCTCATCAAAGCGTTTGTTCCAACTCCGAGATGCTTGCACCAGTCCATAAATGGATCGCTGGAGCTTGCACACCTTGTTAGCATTCTTAGGATCGACAAAACCTTCGGGTTGTATCATATACAACTCTTCCTTAAGGAAACCGTTAAGGAACGCCGTTTTGACATCCATCTGCCAGATTTCATAATCGAAAAATGCAGCTATTGCTAACATGATTCTAACGGACTTAAGCATCGCTACGGGTGAGAATGTCTCATCGTAGTCAACTCCTTGAACTTGTGAAAACCCTTTGCCACAAGTCGAGCTTTATAAACGGTCACATTGCCGTCAGCGTCCGTCTTCCTCTTAAAGATCCATTTGTTCTGAATAGCCTTGCGGCCCTCAGGTAGTACCTCCAAAGTCCACACTTTGTTCTCATACATGGATCCTATCTCGGACTTCATGGCTTCTAGCCATTTGTTGGAATCTGGGCCCACCATTGCTTCTTCATAATTTGCAGGTTCATTGTTGTCTAACAACATGATTGATAAGACGGGATTACCGTACCACTCTGGAGCAGCACGTGGTCTCGTCGACCTGCGTGGTTCGACAGAAACATGAATCGGAGTTTCATGATCTTCATCATTAACTTCCTCCTCAACCGGCGTCGCAACGACAGAGGTTTCCCCTTGCCCTGCGCCACCATCCAGAGGGATGAGAGGTTCGACAACCTCGTCAAGTTCTATCTTCCTCCCACTCAATTCTCTCGAGAGAAACAACTTCTCAAGAAAAGCTCCGTTTTTAGCAACAAACACTTTGCCCTCGGATTTGAGATAGAAGGTGTACCCAACTGTCTCTTTTGGGTAACCTATGAAGACGCACCTTTCCGCTTTGGGTTCCAGCTTTTCAGGCTGAAGCTTTTTGACATAAGCATCACATCCCCAAACTTTAAGAAACGACAACTTTGGCCTTTTGCCATACCACAGTTCGTATGGTTTCGTCTCAACGGATTTTGATGGTGCCCTATTTAAAGTGAATGCAGCTGTTTCTAATGCATAACCCCAAAATGATAACGGCAAATCGGTAAGAGACATCATAGATCGCACCATCTCTAGTAGAGTACGATTACGACGTTCGGACACACCATTACGCTGTGGTGTTCCAGGCGGTGTTAACTGTGAAACAATTCCACATTGTCTTAAGTGAGTACCAAACTCGAAACTCAGATATTCACCCCCACGATCAGACCGTAGGAACTTGATCTTCTTGTTACGATGATTTTTCCACTTCACTCTGAAATTGCTTGAACTTTTCAAATGTTTCAGACTTGTGCTTCATCAAATAGACATAACCATATCTACTCAAATCGTCAGTGAAGGTGAGAAAATATCGATATCCGCCGCGTGACTCCACGCTCATCGGACCACACACATCGGTATGTATGATTTCCAACAAGTCACTTGCACGCTCCATTGTTCCGGAGAATGGAGTCTTAGTCATCTTTCCCATGAGGCATGGTTCGCACGTGTCAAGTGAATCAAAGTCAAGTGACTCCAAAAGTCCATCAGCATGGAGTTTCTTCATGCGCTTTACACCAATATGACCTAAGCGGCAGTGCCACAAAAATATGGCGCTATCATTGTTAACTCTAACTCTTTTGGTCTCAGTGTTATGTATATGCGTATCGCTATCAAGATTCAATATGAACAATCCTCTCACATTAGGTGCATGACCATAAAATATGTTACTCATAGAAATAGAACAACCATTATACTCTGACTTAAAAGAGTCACCGTCTCGCAATAAACAAGATCCAGATATAATGTTCATGCTCAACGCAGGCACTAAATAACAATGATTTAAGTTCATCACTAATCCTGATGGTAACTGAAGTGAAACTGTGCCGACGGTGATTGCATCAACCTTGGAACCATTTCCTACGCGCATCGTTACTTCATCTTTCGCCAGCCTTCGTCTATTCCGTAGTTCCTGTTTCGAGTTGCAAATATGAGCAACAGAACCGGTATCGAATACCCAAGCACTACTACGAGAGCCGGTTAAGTACACATCAATAACATGTATATAAAATATACCTGATTTTTCTTTGGCCGCCTTCTTATCTGCCCGATACTTGGGGCAATTGCGCTTCCAGTGACCCATACCCTTGCAATAGTAACACTCCGTTTCAGGCTTAGGTCCAGCTTTGGGTTTCTTCGGCGGATTGGCAACAGTTTTGCCGCTCTTCTTCGAATTACCCTTTTTGCCTTTGCCGTTTCTCTTGAAACTAGTGGTCTTATTGACCATCAACACTTGATGCTCTTTACGGAGTTCCGACTCTGCGACTTTTAGCATCGCAAACAACTCGCCGGGAGATTTGTTCATCCCTTGCATGTTGTAGTCAACACAAAGCTTTTATAGATTCGGGGCAGTGATTGAAGGATTCTGTCAGTGACAGCCTCTTGCGGGAGTTCAATCCCCAGCTCAGCTAGACGGTTTGAGTACCCAGACATTTTGAGCACATGTTCACTGAAAAACGAGTTTTCCTCCATCTTGCAAGCATGGAATTTATCGGAGGTCTCATACCTCTCGATCCGGGCATTCTTCTGAAAGATAAACTTCAACTCCTGGAACATCTCAAATGCTCCATAACGCTCAAAGCGACGTTGAAGTCCCGGTTCTAAGCCATACAAGACTGCACATTGAACTATTGAGTAGTCCTCCTTACGTGCTAACCAAGCGTTCTTAACATCCTGATCAGCCGTAGCGGGTGGTTCATCTCCTAGCCCAGCATTAAGGACATAATCCTTCTTCCCAGCTTGTAAGATTAGCTTAAGATTATGAGCCCAGTCTACAAAGTTGCTTCCATCATCTTTCAACTTAGCTTTCTCTAGGAACGTATTAAAATTCAGGATGACTGTCGCGTGAGCCATGATCTACAACACAAATATATTCAAAGTGGACTTAGACTATGTTCAAGAAAATTAGAGTTTAACTTAATCAAATTATTTGCTAAACTCCCACTCAAAAAGTACATCTCTCTAGTCATTTGAGTGGTTCATGATCCACTTACACTAGCTCAAGTCCGATCATCACGTGAGTTGAGTGTAGTTTCAGTGGTAAGCATCCCTATGCTAATCATATCATCTATATGATTCATGATCGACCTTTCGGTCTCATGTGTTCTGAGGCCATGTCTGCACATGCTAGGCTCGTCAAGCTTAACCCGAGTGTTCCGCATGCGCAACTGTTTTGCACCCGTTGTATGTGAACGTTGAGTCTATCACACCCGATCATCACGTGGTGTCTCGAAACGACGAACTGTAGCAACGGTGCACAGTCGGGGAGAACACGATTTCGTCTTGAAATTTTAGTGAGAGATCACCTCATAATGCTACCGTCGTTCTAAGAAAAATAAGGTGCATAAAAAGATTAACATCACATGCAATTCATAAGTGACATGATATGGCCATCATCACATGCTTCTTGATCTCCATCACCAAAGCACCGGCATGATCTTCTTGTCACCGGCGCCACGCCATGATCTCCATCAACGTGTTGCCATCGGGGTTGTCGTGCTACTCATGCTATTACTACTAAAGCTACATCCTAGCAAAATAGTAAACGCATCTGCAAGCACAAACGTTAGTATAAAGACAACCCTATGGCTCCTGTCGGTTGCCGTACCATCGACGTGCAAGTCGATATTTTCTATTACAAAATGATCATCTCATACATCCAATATATCACATCACATCGTAGGCCATATCACATCACAAGCATACCCTGCAAAAACAAGTTAGACGTTCTCTAATTTTGTTGTTGCATGTTTTACGTGGTGACCATGGGTATCTAGTAGGATCGCATCTTACTTACGCAAACACCACAACGGAGATATATGAGTTGCTATTTAACCTCATCCAAGGACCTCCTCGGTAAAATTCGATTCAACTAAAGTTGGAGAAACTGACACTTGCCAGTCATCTTTGAGCAACGGGGTTACTCGTAACGATGAAACCAGTCTCTCGTAAGCGTACGAGTAATGTCGGTCCAAGCCGCTTCAATCCAACAATACCGCTGAATCAAGAAAAGACTAAGGAGGGCAGCAAAACGCACATCACCGCCCACAAAAACTTTTGTGTTCTACTCGAGAAAACATCTACGCATGAACCTAGCTCTGATAACACTGTTGGGGAACGTCGCATGGGAAACAAAAAATTTCGTACGCGCACGAAGACATATCATGGTGATGTCCATCTACGAGAGGGGATGAGTGATCTACGTACCCTTGTAGATCGTACAGCAGAAGCGTTAGTGAACGCGGTTGATGTAGTGGTACGTCCTCACGTCCCTCGATCCGCCCCGCGAACAATCCCGCGATCAGTCCCACGATCTAGTACGGAACGGACGGCACCTCCGCGTTCAGCACACGTACAGCTCGACGATGATCTCGGCCTTCTTGATCCAGCAAGAGAGACGGAGAGGTAGAAGAGTTCTCCGGCAGCGTGACGGCGCTCCGGAGGTTGGTGATGACCTTGTCTCAGCAGGGCTTCGCCCGAGCTCCGCAGAAACGCGATCTAGAGGAAAAACCGTGGAGGTATGTGGTCGGGCTGCCGTGGAAAAGTCGTCTCAAATCAGCCCCAATACCTCCGTATATATAGGTGGGAGGAGGGGACCTTGCCTTGGGGCTCAAGGAGCCCCAAGGGGGTCGGCCGAGTCCAAGGGGGGAAGGCTCCCCCCCCCAAACCGAGTTGGACTTGGTTTGGTGGGTGGGAGTCCTTCCCTTCCTTCCCACCTCCCTTTTTTTTCTTTCTCTTTGATTTTCCTTTGTATGGCGCATAGGGCCCTTTTGGGCTGTCCCACCAGCCCACTAAGGGCTGGTGCACCACCCTTATGGCCTATGGGCTTCCCCGGGGTGGGTTGCCCCCCCCCCCCCGGTGAACTCCCGGAACCCATTCGTCATTCCCGGTACATTCCCGGTAACTCCGAAAACCTTCCGGTAATCAAATGAGGTCATCCTATATATCAATCTTCGTTTTCGAACCATTTCGGAAACCCTCGTGACGTCCGTGATCTCATCCGGGACTTCGAACAACATTCGGTAACCAACCATATAACTCAAATACGCATAAAACAACGTCGAACCTTAAGTGTGGAGACCCTGTGGGTTCGAGAACTATGTAGACATGAACCGAGAGACTCCTCGGTCAATATCCAATAGAGGGACCTGGATGCCCATATTGGATCCTACATATTCTACGAAGATCTTATCGTTTGAACCTCAGTGCCAAGGATTCATATAATCCCGTATATCATTCCCTTTGTCCTTCGGTATGTTACTTGCCCGAGATTCGATCGTCAGTATCCGCATACCTATTTCAATCTCGTTTACCGGCAAGTCTCTTTACTCGTTCCGTAATACAAGATCCCGCAACTTACACTAAGTCACATTGCTTGCAAGGCTTGTGTGTGATGTTGTATTACCGAGTGGGCCCCGAGATACCTCTCCGTCACAGGGAGTGACAAATCCCAGTCTTGATCCATACTAACTCAACTAACACCTTCGGAGATACCTGTAGAGCATCTTTATAGTCACCCAGTTACGTTGCGACATTTGATACACACAAAGTATTCCTCCGGTGTCAGTGAGTTATATGATCTCATGGTCATAGGAATAAATACTTGACACGCAGAAAACAGTAGCAATAAAATGACACGATCAACATGCTACGTCTATTAGTTTGGGTCTAGTCCATCACGTGATTCTCCTAATGACGTGATCCAGTAATCAAGCAACAACACCTTGTTCATAATCAGAAGACACTGACTATCTTTGATCAACTGGCTAGCCAACTAGAGGCTTGCTAGGGACGGTGTTTTGTCTATGTATCCACACATGTAAATGAGTCTTCATTCAATACAATTATAGCATGGATAATAAACAATTATCTTGATACAGGAATTATAATAATAACTATATTTATTATTGCCTCTAGGGCATAACTCCAACAGTTACAAACCTACCCCCCTTAAGATGAATCTTGCCCTCGAGATTCGGGTTGGCTAGCAAATAGGTGTGGGTGATCTTGTTTGAGATCCTCCTCTCGTTCTCATGTAGCCTCTTCTTCGGTATGATGATCCCACTGAAGTTTGCATAATCTGATTCTCTTGGTGTGAGTAACTCTCTCTGCTATCTCCAGAATCTTAACAGGCTTCTCCTCATATGTCAAGTCAGTCTCCAACTGAATTGCCTCAAGTGGCACTGTATCTCTCAAAGGAACATCTGCCATCTCGACATGACACTTCTTCAGCTGGGATACGTGAAACACATCTGGATAATCCTTCACAAATGGCATCTCTTCCAGGCTACCCCCTTAAGAGAGTTCACCTGCATCCTCTTATGCTGATATTTACGTACATATTTGATTCTCCTCCCTCCTGGTGCAATGAGAGAAATAGATCGACTAGCACAATCGATAACTCCTTCATATAATTGTAACCAGTCCATACCTAGTGACTTCAATATGATCAAATCTGTAGGGAACTCATGCTTCCCAATAGACAAATTTAACTGATGACAACCAACACCTGCTATCATCTCAGCTCCTGGGGAACTCACTCTAATAGGCATACTAAGGGTTTTGGTTGGAAATAATAGATGAGTAATAGATAGAATAGGTCTAAAAGAATATAGATATTCTACCCATATGCATATTATGATCAAGGTAATATACATGAGGCAACAAAACACCATAGCAATAACACAAACAAGCATAACAAGAATCAAACATATCTATATATATAGTCGAATAATTCCGACAAGATGCTAGTTTAACAAACAAGCAAAATAACAATCAAGCAAGCAACCTAGTATCGTCATGCCACAAAGCGGGCATAATCAGATACGCTAACACGTTAATATCACAAATAAAACAAGATAACTGGTGGTCTCAGCACTAGTTCCTACTTAAGCTGGTCAAGATACTAGAGTGGTTATCTAATGAAAGAGTAAGATGTAGACAAAGTTTATCGAATAATTTTTCACTCCAATGGCTTTTCTAATCCAATTTCTAGGGCCACGACCTACAGTCAACGCATTGCTCTGATACCATCTGTAACGACCAAACGTCGAAGGATTTGAGTCTCTGTGCTTTACTGTGCTAGTCCCTGGATCGACTCGCTAGCACACACAGTATAGATGAAAACCAGAATAGCATGTGCATCATTTATTACAACGTATGATCTAGAATTTATAAAATATAACAATATGCATAGAACTTAGCTAGCTTTATTCTATCAAACAGCGGAAAAGTAGCAGAATAATAACGATGAGTCCCATCATAGCCCACTGGCGATGTTGAGTGAAGACTCGCGACCCTAACGGTACCTTACTCCTCGTCTGAATATCCTGCAACATGATACGTTGCAGCCATATAGGTCAATACTTTGAATGTATTGGCAAGTTACACAAGAAAAATAATATAACAGACCTACATGTATATGCATAGTAAAACAAGAGAAAGGCTCATGGTTATTTTGCAGATAGATGATCTTATCCTCATAGCTACCTAATAATCAAGTTTTAGTTAGTTTGCTGCAATACTCACATATGATTGAATTGGCATCTCCAACTCCAACCTATTACCATTATTAAGTTTCCCATCAAATTTTATTAAGTGTGTCATCTGTCAAGATCATCCAACAACTGCAATGGCCTAGCTGCTCAAAATTGTCCATAACCGGGGACACGGCTAATCATGATTAGTTTATACACTCTGCAGAGGTTAGTACGTTGTACCCACTGGACCCAACCCGAAGATTGAGACGGAGTCTTTCAGAAGCAGTCACCTAGTCCCACAGGAGGCCCATCCCACCTATCATAACTACATCAGCTGGCACATCCGGGTAAGGTTTCCACAACTGATCAACTAAGCCAGAGCCCATAATAGCCAGTGGTCGCACAAGGAAGCTACTAGTCACTAAGTCTGTTTGATCTTTTTGAACCTGGGCAGCATTCCACTTACATTAAGAGGGTAGAAACCATGATGTTCTTGAAACCACCCTGCAATACCATATCCGCCCAGAGGTGTATTATATTGTTAATTACTACTCAAATTTATTTAGTAGTAATCCTCACATAATCTCAATGAATACAGGAACCAATCCCCGTCTACATAGCATAGCAAAATTACAAATACCACGATCTTCATGACAAGGGGATATAGCTCAATAGCATAACAATAATACTATTCCCATACATGCATAATTTTCATAGGATGATCTAATACTACATGCATAGAAAAATAATAGGTAAAGGATGATCAACATGTAACTTGCCTTGATTCTGGTTCAGAAAGTCACACTCCTGACAATAGTTTGCGTCGCACTCCGCACAATCTACACGTTGCAAACAATCACACCAATCAATCACCACAATCACATAACACCAAATAAAACCATCGGCAATAAAACAACTTGTTTAAAACCAAAGCATAAATAGCATGGAAGTAGGTATAAAATCATCTACATGCTGATACGATCATGACACAAAAAGAATCAACTAAATCGGATGAACGGTTTGCAAAATATGGCCTCCGGTAGGTCTAAAATAAATCTGATTTAACTAAAAAAAATTAATTTTCATAAAACTGAAAACTATTGGTTCTATCGTGTTGTACTCGTCAATACGAGATCACAGGAAAAAGAATTTCCTGAATCGGAGTTACGAGCAAAAAGTTAAACACGTTTGAAAAATTTACCGAGAATCTGACACAGCTAAAAACAGGTTAAAAATAGATTTTATTCGCCGAGAAGTTGTTCATCAGGATTTGATGAATCGGCTCGTGCGTGCGTTCTCACCACGAACAGCAGGGAAAAACGGAACCGTCTCGGTGTGGCTCCTCCGTCGGTGCTCCGGTGGTGGTCGAACGGACTCCGGTGACGGCGACTCCGCGAACACCGGCGAAAACGGATGAACTCCGGTGGTGCTCCGGCGGACGGGGCGCCGGTGTGCTCTGCGGTGTGGTCCTCGGCGAGATTGGGCGAATCAGATCGAAAACGGCAGCAGGGGATCGGGTCCGTCGACTTTATCGCGAGAAGAAGTCCTGCGAGCTCGTCCCTTGCTCGGTCTCCTGGTCCGGCTCGGGAAAGGAACGAGGCGCGGGGTGGGGCCTGGGGCGATGCAGGTGGGGCGATGGGGCACGTAGGGCAGGAGAAAACGAGGCGCTGGCTGCTGGATCGCTGGCTGGTGGCAGGAGCCTGGGCTCGGTCCTGGAGCACGTGGGGCAGGAGCCTGGGAGCTCCTGGCTCGATCCCTGCGTGGTGCGCTGATGGTCAACGCTGGCTGGGCTGAGCCTTTGGCTGGCCTGGCAAGCCTTTTTTTAAAAACCACACAAAAATGAATAACTAAATAATATTTTTTTAAAGAAAGACAAACAGAAAAATAATAGTAATATACGTATAAAAAAATATATACATATATATATATAGATATACGCATATAGTAATATAAAAATATACATATAGATATATATATATATATTAAAATGCTAATATAGACACATATATATAGGATATAAAATAAATCTCCTAATAAATAATAAAGGACCCTAGTTCCACCTAATGCATATTTTGAAAAATAGTTTTTATGCAAGGATGATCAACGAGCTTTTAAAACTCAACTAAAAATAATTTCAGAGATTATAAAATTAGTAAAACCAAATCGAACAACCTCAATTATTATTCTAAGCATTATGGAAGTCATATTATCTCCACTCCAATATATTGTGTAACATCCCAAAATTATAAATTTTGGAATGTTCATATAATTATTAGATTGATTGTTTGTTGGTTGCTTGAGTGATTGAAACTTGTGTGAAATTTGAAACTTTTCGAAACTTTTGAATGAGAGGGAATAAAATGACTTTCCCCTTCTCCGGTGAATTCAAATTCAATCTTTTAAAAGCAACGAGAGAAGATGACATGACTTCTTCAACTATAAAGAATTTGTACGGAAGTGTTTGCCTTTGAATTCCCTTGCATTTCC
Source organism: Hordeum vulgare subsp. vulgare (assembly GCF_904849725.1). NCBI lineage: Eukaryota > Viridiplantae > Streptophyta > Magnoliopsida > Poales > Poaceae > Hordeum > Hordeum vulgare. The sequence continues at coordinate 301,511,915 of NC_058519.1, forward strand.
ATTCGTTTTCTTCGTGCAACAAAATGCCGGGAAATACATTCTAGAGCGGAGGAACATGACCCTCGAACCCACGGGCATTTTGAAAGTTATTTGAACCCTCAAACTTAGAGGATCATTTGAAAATTATTTACAAAAAGAAATAATGCTTTTAGGGATTTTGGAAAAAATAATTTTTTTTGAAGTTTTTATTTTTTCCGTGGAAAAATGGCCATCTTTTGTATTTCTTTTTTCTGATAATTTTAGTATATAAAAACTCTTTATTCCGAATTGATTTGGTTTCCTTTTTAACGTTTTAGTTTCCTAGTTTTGAAAATAGGAAGGAGATCACTTTTATTAGGAAATACCCCCTGGCCCATTAAACACTTTCCTATTTTTGGCCCATCAAGTGATCTTCTCCTACCTCCATCTCTCCCACGTGACAGAAACCTTCCATCCATGGAGGAAGGAATCCCCTCCTTCCCGATCTCCCTCCTCCTTCCTTCCGGGCGCCATCCGAGACCGCCTATAAATTCCCACCGCCCTCCTCTCTCCATTTTTCCTGAGAAAACCCCATCTCCTCGCCTCTAGCTCGCGCACCCTCGCCGGAGTTATCACCGGAAAAACTTGCCAGGAGTTTCCTCCACCTCGCCCCCCTGTACCTCCACCACGTCACCTCGCCCCCCCTGTACCTCCACCACGCCACCACACCACCAGCAACTCCCCCACCTCGCCTCCTTCCCCTGGAACCAACGACCAGCAACATCACCAGTAACTTTTCCACCTCGCCTCTACCCCTACAGCCACCCTCCACCTCGCCCCCTTTGGAACCAGCAGCAGCTCGCCAGCACCATCACCACCTTCGGCCCCCCCTGCACACCTCGCCCCCTTCCCCATCCCATCACCACGACGAGCAGCAGCATCCAGCGGCCCCTCCCCACCCCACCAGCAGTTTTTTTGCCACCTCGCCCCACACCCCTGCACTCCCTCCCCTTCGGCCTTTCCCCCTCCCTGGAGCCCCCACCCTCGGCCCCCCCTTCCCCATTCCCGCCGGCCCCTCCCCACACCACCATCGGCCATTGCCAGCCTGCGAGGAAGCAACTCCCCAGCCGAAGGTAACTCCCCTCTCTGTTATTTTTCTTCTTTTTGTTTTATAACCGTTGGATCTAAGAGGATGGTCTAGATTAGATCACTAGATACCTGTTCGGTTTATCTTAGAAAACCAGTGGCTTTTATTTTCACTTATCAATTAGCTAGCACTTTTGTTAGAGCTCGGCCGTTTGCCCATAGCGCAGCAACAAACACCCCTCTCAGCCACTAGCAACTTGCCACGTGTACCCCAATAGCTAGATAGTATCTCCAGTTTTTTCTGTCTAAACTGCAAAAACAGCAAGTTTCAATCTTGTTTTGGCAACAACTTTTGATCCCGAAGTCCAATGACAATGACTCTTTTTCCAGTAGCTCAAAAATTTCCTGTAGTCTTTAAAAACATATAATTTTCCTATGTTTGAAATTTTTAAATATAAGTTAGAGCAGATTTAGTTTAAACACTGTTTTGCCTATTCCAGGAGTTTGAAAAATGATTTTGAGTTGATTCTTTTTGCTACTGCTTTCTAGTGATAAAATCTTACTGTGGTAGAAGTTTCAAAATTTTCAAAGTATTTTTACTGGTGTTTTCAACAGAAACAAGTTTCTGCCATACCGGCGCGCGATAAATTCTTTTGCTTAGGCCTTCGCAAATCATTACTTGTGATGTTATTTTTACTTGTGGCATGATTGAATTGCTTATGGTGTGCTTTGTGTTTGTATCGGTAGATCATTCGGAGTGCGAAGCGTGTTACTTAGAAGCGCTCGAGCAAGACAACTATCATCAAGGCAAGTCATCTTGGTCATGTTATTTTACCTATGTTTTCGATGCATGGTAGATCACCTTCTTTGCCCAATTTGCATGCTGCCTAGGTACTTGGAAACTTTAGTATAGTTGTAGTATCATGTGGTAGGAACACAACACCCCGATACTTGGCCCCGGGACGACAATGTTATATTTGCTATGCTTAAGTAGACGGGTTATCGGTTGAGTGTATACCACGAGTGATGCGAGATTGATATAATAATCAAGACCGGACTAAGACAAGATTTTCAAGACCTCGGACGCAATGCAACTCTGGGTGAAGGACGGTTGATCGGCTCCCTGGAAAACCCAGTGGATGCCCGGGATGCTGGAGAGGCCATGTCATCCTGCGGACAGCTTCACCCAGGCTCAAAGGGACGGACGGATATTTTCAAGACCCAAGGCTTACCTGCACAGCCACAAGTCATTATGGGCTCTGGCTTGGTTGGACAACGCGGCGACTCTGGACAGGCGGTGCTAGCAGATGTAGAAGAACGGTAGGATTGGATGGCCACAGACAGGGATTCAGAGGGACCCGTTGAAAGACCATGTTTTGATCATCCGGTCTTCAAACACCCTGAAGTGCGAGGACATACACGGAGGCGATCAAATCTTGTGGGGAACGTGTGCAAAACTCTGCAGAGTACTCAAACCTAATCGATTAGCCGTGTCCACGGTCATGGACAACTTGAGCCAAAGGAACTGAAGTTATCTGGATTTCTCAACACCATTATATATATTTGATGAGCGTAATTATTGACAACTCGGGTACGAGAACTGGTTGGCGGAACCATCTCATCAAACAACCAACCTTTGTAGTAATATTTTGCTTTTAGCCCCCTCTTGATGTAGGAGAAAACTTGCTTTTCGCAAAAAAACTTATAGCCCCACCTGCCATATATGCATATAGTATAGATGATTACTTTTCTCCCCTCTCTTATGTGACTTGCCGGCATAATCAATATGCTGACCTACACGGCTGCAACGTCTTATGTTGCAGATATTTTTCTTCGACGAGTAAGAGTACGATTCAGGGTTACGGTCTACACTCAACTTGCCGTTGGTGTTTATTGGGACTCTACTCCCTTGACTGCTTCCGCTGAGATATTTAAGGTATATATCAGTTTTACGCTATTTACATGTGATTGCACTTTGATATATACATTGATGTACCGTGTGTGCCAGCATACTGATCCAGGGATGGCACAGATACACAGAGGCTTGACTCGTCTTGAGTCGGGTCGCTACATATTGCCCGCCGTTGCATAATGAATAGAATTTCAGAAGAACAAAATAATGCATAGAAGAATATGAGATGCATATGAATGGTCTATTAACATCCGAATTTAAGAAAATTGGGATGTTACAACGACGATGACGACGACGATGACAACAACGACAATGATGAGAATAACGACAACAACAACAACGACGACGACGACGACGATGACAATCAGCGACAACAACAACAACAACAACAACAAAAAAAACTTCAAGGACGACGACGACCACCATAACAACAAAAACAACAACAAGAAGTACAACAAGACAAACAACAACAACAACGAAGACGACAACGACGACGACAACAAGAACAAGAACAAGAAGAACAACAACAATAAGAACCACATCAGCAGCAGCACCACCACCACCAACACCACCAACAATGATGACGAAGACGACGACAACGACAATGAAGACGTGGACGACGATGATGACGACGATGATGACGATGACAACGACAACGCCGACGACAACAACAACGACAACAATGAGAATAACAATAACAAGAACAACGACGACAACAACAACAACAACAACAACAATAACAACAACAACGACGACGACGACAACG
>NC_058519.1:301523136-301530636 GCF_904849725.1 Hordeum vulgare subsp. vulgare
TGAATGTATTGGCAAGTTACACAGGAAAAATAATATAACAGACCTACATGTATATGCATAGTATAACAAGAGAAAGGCTGATGGTTATTTTGCAGAAAGCTGATTTTATCCTCCTAGCTACCTAATAATCAAGTTTTAGTTAGTTTGCTACAATACTCACATATGGTTGAATTAGCATCTCCAACTCCAACCTATTACCATTATTAAGTTTCCCATCAAATTTTATTAAGTGTGTCATCTGTCAAGATCATCCAACAACTGCAATCGCCTAGCTGCTCAAAATTGTCCATAACCGGGGACACGGCTAATCATGATTAGTTTATACACTCTACAAAGGTTAGTACGCTGTACCCACTGGACCCAACCCGAAGATTGAGACGAAGTCTTTCAGAAGCAGTCACCTAGTCCCACAGGATGCCCATCCCACCTATCATAACTACATCAGCTGGCACATCCGGGTAAGGTTTCCACGACTGATCAACTAAGCCAGAGCCCATAATAGCAAGTGGTCGCACAAGGAAGCTACTAGTCACTAAATCTGTTTGATCTTTTTGAACCTGGGCGGCATTCCACTTACATTCAGAGGGCAGAAACCATGATGTTCTTGAAACCACCCAGCAATACCATATCCGCCCAGAGGTGTATTATATCCTTAATTGCTACTCAAATTTATTTTGTAGTAATCCTCACATAATCTCAATGAATACAGGAACCAATCCCCGTCTACATAGCATAGCAAAATTACAAATACCACGATCTTCATGACAAGGGGATATAGCTCAATAGCATAGCAATAATAATATTCCTGTACATGCATAATTTTCATAGGGTGATATAATACTACATGCATAGAAAAATAATAGGTAAAGGATGATCAACATGTAACTTGCCTTGATTCTGGTTCAGAAAGTCACACTCCTGAAAATAGTTTGCGTCGCACTCTACACAATCTACACGTTGCAAACAATCACACCAATCAATCACCACAATCACATAACACCAAATAAAACCATCGGCAATAAAACAACTTGTTTAAGACCAAAGCATAAATAGCATGGCAGTAGGTATAAAATCATCTACATGCTGATACGATCATGACGCAAAAAGAATCAACTAAATCGGATGAACGGTTTGCAAAATATGGCCTCCGGTAGGTCTAAAATAAATCTGATTTAACTAAAAAATAATAATTTTCGTAAAACTGAAAACTACTAGTTCTATCGTGTTCTACTCATCAATACAAGATCACAGGAAAAAGAATTTCCTGAATCGGAGTTACGAGCAAAAAGTTAAACACGTTTGAAACATTTACCGAGAATCTAACAAACCTAAAAACAGGTTAAAAACAGATTTTATTCGCCCAGAAGCTATTCATCAGGATTTGATGAATCGGCTCGTGCGTGCGTTCTCACCACAAACAGCGAGGAAAAACGGAACCGTCTCGGTGTGGCTCCTCCGTCGGTGTTCCGGTGGTGGTCGAACGGACTCCGGTGACGGCGGCTCCGCGAACTCCGGCGGAAACAGATGAACTCCGGTGGTGCTCCGGTAGACGGGGCTCCGGTGTGCTCTGCGGTGCGTTCCTCGGCGAGATGGGGCGGATCAGATCGAAAACGGCAGCAGGGGATCGAGTCCCTGGACTTTATCGCGAGAAGAAGTCCTCCGAGCTCGTCCCTGGCTCGGTCTCCTAGTCCGGCTCGGGAAAGGAACGAGGCGTGGGGTGGGGCCTTGGGTGATGCAGCTGGGGCGATGGGGCACGTGGGGCAGGAGAAAACGAGGCGCTGACTGCTGGATCGCTGGCTGGTGGCAGGAGCCTGGGCTCGGTCCTGCAGCACGTTGGGCAGGAGCCTGGGAGCTCCTGGCTTGATCCCTGCGTGGTGCGCTGATGGTCAACGCTAGCTGGGCTGAGCCTTTGGCTCGGCGTGGCAAGCCTTTTTTTAAACCACAAAAAAGTAAATAACTAAATAATTTTTTTGAAAGAAAGACAAACAGAAAAATAATAATAATATACGTATACAAAAATATATACATATATATATATAAAATATACGCATATAGTAATATATACATATACATATAGATATATATATATTAAAATGCTAATATAGACACATATATATAAGATATAAAATAAATCCCCTAATAAATAATAAAGGAACCCTAGTTCCACCTAATGCATATTTTAAAAAATAGTTTTTATGCAAGGACGATCAACGAGCTTTTAAAACTCAACTAAAAATAATTTCAGAGATTATAAAATTTGTAAAACCAAATCGGACAACCTCAATTACTATTCTAAGCATTATGAACTTTTTATTCGACACGGGAGAAGTCATATTATCTCCACTCCAATATATTGCCCGCAGTTGCATAATGAATAGAATTTGAGAAGAACAAAATAATGCATAGAAGAATATGAGATGCATATGAATGGTCTATTAACATCCGAATTTAAGAAAATTGGGATGTCACAAACCTATCCCCCTTAAGATGAATCTCGCCCTCGAGATTAGGGTTGGCTAGCAAATAGGTGTGGGTGATCCTGCTTGAGATCCTCCTCTCGTTCTCAAGTAGCCTCTTCTTCGGTATGATGATCCCACTGAACTTTGCATAATCTGATTGTCTTGGTGCGAGTAACTCTCTCTGCTGTCTCCAGAATCTTAACAGGCTTCTCCTGATATGTCAAGTCAGTCTCCAACTGAATTGCCTCAAGTGGCACTCTATCTCTCAAAAGAACATCTGTCATCTCGGCATGACACTTCTTCAGCTGGGATACGTGAAACACATCTGGATAATCCTTCACAACTGGCACCTCTTCCAGGCTACCCCCTTAAGAGAGTTCACCTGTATCCTCTTATGCTGATACTTACATACATATTTGATTCCCCTCCCTCCTGGTGCACTAAGAGAAATAGATCGACTAGCACAATCGATAACTCCTTCATATAATTGTAACCAGTCCATACCACAAATAATGTCCATACCTTGTGACTTCAATATGATCAAATCTGTAGGGAACTCATGCTTCCCGATAAACAAATTTAACTGATGACAACCAACACCTGCTATCATCTCAGCTCCTGGGTTACTCACTCTAATAGGCATACTAAGGGTTTTTGTTGGAAAGAATAGATGAGTAATAGATAGAATAGGTCTAAAAGAATATAGATATTCTACCCATATGCATATTATGATCAAGGTAATATATATGAGGCAACAAAACACCATAGCAATAACACAAACAAGCATAACAAGAATCAAACATATCTATATATATAGTCGAATAATTCCGACAAGATCCTAGTTTAACAAACAAGCAAAGTAACAATCAAGCAAGCAACCTAGTATCGTCATGCCACAAAGCGGCATAATCAGATACACTAACACGTTAATATCGCAAATAAAACAAGATAAGTGGTGGTCTCAGCACTAGTTCCTACTTAAGTTGGTCCAGATACTAGAGTGGTTATCTAATGAAAGAGTAAGATGTAGACAAAGTTTATAGAATAATTTTTCACTCCTATGGCTTTTCTAATCCATTTTCTAGGGCCACGACCTACAGTCAACGCATTGCTCTGATACCATCTGTAACGACCAAACCTCGAAGGATTTGAGTCTCTGAGCTTTACTGTGCTAGTCCCTGGATCGACTCGCTAGCACACACAGTATAGATGAAAACCGGAATAGCATGTGCATCATTTATTACAACGTATGATCTAGAATTTATAAAATATAACTATCTGCATAGCACTTAGCTAGCTTTATTCTATCACACAGTGGGAAAGTAGCAGAATAATAACGATGAGTCCCATCATAGGCCACTGGCGATGTTGAGTGAAGGCTCGCGACCCTAACGGTACCTTACTCCTCGTCTGAATATCCTGCAACATGATACGTTGCAGCCATATAGGTCAATACTTTGAATGTATTGGCAAGTTACACAGGAAAATAATATAACAGACCTACATGTATATGCATAGTATAACAAGAGAAAGGCTGATGGTTATTTTGCAGATAGCTGATTTTATCCTCATAGCTACCTAATAATCAAGTTTTAGATAGTTTGCTACAATACTCACATATGGTTGAATTGGCATCTCCAACCTCAACCTATTACCATTATTAAGTTTCCCATCAAATTTTATTAAGTGTGTCATCTGTCAAGATCATCCAACAACTGCAATGGCCTAGCTGCTCAAAATTGTCCATAACCGGGGACACGGCGAATCATGATTAGTTTATACACTCTGCAGAGGTTAGTACGATGTACCCGCTGGACCCAACCCGAAGATTGAGACGAAGTCTTTCAGAAGCAGTCACCTAGTCCCACAAGAGGCCCATCCCACCTATCATAACTACATCAGCTGGCACATCCGGGTAAGGTTTCCACGACTGATCAACTAAGCCAGAGCCCATAATAGCCAGTGGTCGCACAAGGAAGGTACTAGTCACTAAGTCTGTTTGATCTTTTTGAACCTGGGCGGCATTCCACTTACATTCAGAGGGTAGAAACCATGATGTTCTTGAAACCACCCAGCAATAACATATCCGCCCAGAGCTGTATTATATCCTTAATTACTACTCAAATTTATTTTGTAGTAATCCTCACATAATCTCAATGAATACAGGAACCAATCCCCGTCTACATAGCATAGCAAAATTACAAATACCACGATCTTCATGACAAGGGGATATAGCTCAATAGCATAAAAATAGTACTATTCCTATACATGCATAATTTTCATAGGGCGATATAATACTACATGCATAGAAAAATAATAGGTAAAGCATGATCAACATGTAACTTGCCTTAATTATGGTTCAGAAAGTCACACTCCTGACAATAGTTTGCGTCGCACTCCGCAGAATCTACACGTTGCAAACAGTCACACCAATCAATCACCACAATCACATAACACCAAATAAAACCATCGGCAATAAAACAACTTGTTTAAAACCAAAGCATAAATAGCATGGCAGTAGGTATAAAATCATCTACATGCTTATACATACATGATGCAAAAAAGAATCAACTAAATCGGATGAACGGTTTGCAAAATATGGCCTCCGGTAGGTCTAAAATAAATCTGATTTAACTAAAAAAAATCAATTTTCATAAAACTTAAAACTACTGGTTCTATCATGTTCTACTCATCAATACGAGATCACAAGAAAAAGAATTTCCTGAATCGGAGTTACGAGCAAAAAGTTAAACACATTTGAAAAATTTACCGAGAATGTGACACACCTAAAAACAGGTTAAAAACAGATTTTATTCGCCCAGAAGCTGTTCATCAGGATTTGATGAATCGGCTCGTGCGCGCGTTCTCACCATGAACAGCGGGGAAAAACGGAACCGTCTCGGTGTGGCTTCTCCGTCGGTGCTCCGGTGGTGGTCGAACGGACTCCGGTGACGGCGGCTCCGCGAACTCCGGCGAAAACGGATAAACTCCGGTGGTGCTGTGGTGGACGGGGCGCCGGTGTGCTCTGCGGTGCGGTCCTCGGCGAGATGGGGCGAATCAGATCGAAAACGGCAGCGGGGGATCGGGTCCCTGGACTTTATCGCGAGAAGAAGTCCTGCAAGCTCATCCCTGGCTCGGTCTCCTGGTCCCGCTCGGGAAAGGAACGAGGCGCGGGGTTGGGCCTGGGGCGATGCAACTGGGGCGATGGGGCACGTGGGGCAGGAGAAAACGACGCGCTAGCTGCTGGATCGCTGGCATTTGGCAGGAGCCTGGGCTCGGTCCTAGAGCACGTGGGGCAGGAGCCTGGGAGCTCCTGGCTCGATCCGTGCGTGGTGCGCTGATGGTCAACGCTCGCTGGTTTGAGCCTTTGGCTCGGCCTGGCAAGCCTTTTTTTAACTCACCAAAAAGTAAATAACTAAATAATATTTTTTTAAAGAAAGACAAATAGAAAAATAATAATAATATACGTATACAAAAATATATACATATATATATAAATATACGCATATAGTAATATATACATACACATATAGATATATATATATTAAAATGCTAATATAGACACATATATATAAGATATAAAATAAATCCCCTAACAAATAATAAAGAAACCCTAGTTCCACCTAATGCATATTTTGAAAAATAGTTTTTATGCAAGTACGATCAACGAGCTTTTAAAACTCAACTAAAAATAATTTCAGAGATTATAAAATTAGTAAAACCAAATCGGACAACCTCAATTACTATTCTAAGCATTATGGAAGTCATATTATCTCCACTCCAATATATTGCCCGCACTTGCATAATGAATAGAATTTCAGAAGAACAAAATAATGCATAAAAGAATATGAGATGCATATGAATGGTCTATTAACATCCGAATTTAAGAAAATTGGGATGTTACAACGACGATGACGACGACGATGACAACAACGACAATGATGAGAATAACGACAACAACAACGACGACGACGATGACGATGACAATCAGCGACAACAACGACAATAACAACAACAAAAAAACTTCAAGGACGACGCCGACCACCATAACAACAAAAACAACAACAAGAAGTACAACAAGAAAACAACAACAACAACGAAGACGACAACGACGACGACAACAAGAACAAGAACAACAACAACAACAACAACAATAAGAACCACATCAGCAGCAGCAGCAACACCACCACCACCACCAACAACAATGATGACGAAGACGACGACAACGACAATGAAGACGTGGACGACGATGATGACGATGATGAAGATGATGACGACAACAACGTCGACGACAACAACAACGACAACAATGAGAATAACAATAACAAGAACAACGACGACAACAACAACAACAACAACAATAACAACAACAACAACAACGACGACGACGACAACAACAACGACGACGACGACGACAACAACAACAACAGAGGCAACAGCAGCAGCAACAACAAAAGCCACAACAAGAACGACGACGACGAAAATGACCATGACGACGACGGCAACGACGATAACAATGACAATGACAAGAACAACGACAACAACTTGAAGAATAAAAACAACGACAATAGCAACAACAACGACAACAACGACAACGACGACAACAACAACAACAACAACAAAAACTACTACTACTACTACTACAACAAAAAGTCCAAGAACAGCAACAACGAAGAGGAGAATGACGATGATAACGATGATGATGACGACGACGACAACAACAACAACAACAATAACAACAACAACGATGACGACGATGACAACGAGGACAAGGACGACAACGATGTCGATGAGGACGACGATGAAAACCACAACAACAACAATAGCCACAACAACAACAACAACAACAACAACAACAACAACAACAACAACAACAACAACAACAACAACAACAACACCAACAACAACGAAGACGACGACGACAATGAAGAAAATAACTATAATGATGAGAACAACGACAACAGCGACAACAACGACAACAACAATGATAACAACGACAACTACTACAAAAGCGACAGCATACGACAACAACAACATCAAC
>NC_058519.1:301533136-301553136 GCF_904849725.1 Hordeum vulgare subsp. vulgare
CAACGACGACAGCAAGAATAGAACAAGAAGAACAACATCAACGATAAGAACAACATCAGCAGCAGCAGCACCACCACCACCAACAACAACAACGATGACGAAGACTACGGCAACGACAATGAAGACGTGGACAACGATGATGACGATGACGACGACAACGACGACGACAACAACAACGAGAACAATGAGAACAACAACAACAATAACAACGACAACAACAACAACAACAAGAACAACAACAACAACAACAACAAAACAACGACGAGACGACGACGACAACAACGACGACGATGATGACGAGGACGACGACAACAACAACAAAAACAACAGAGGCAAGAGCAGCAACAATAACAACAGCCACAACAACAACGACGATGACGAAAATGACCATGACGACGACGGCAATGACAATAACAATGACAATTACAAGAACAACGACAACAACGAGAACAATAAAAACAACGGCAACAGCAACAACAATGACAACAACGACAACAACGACAACGACAACAACAACAACTACAACAAGAACAACAACAACTACTACTACAACAACAAAAAGTCCAACAACAACAACAACGAAGAGGAGAATGACGATGATAACGACGATGATGACGACGACGACAACAACAACAACAACAACATGTAACATCCCAATTTTCCTAATTGGGAATGTTTTACATTGTAGCTAAGCATCTATGCATGTTGATTGAAATAACTTTAGCACGTGAATTCCTTCGTCTTTTTGATTTGCATTTCCATTTTTCCTCGCGCGAGAAAAGCCCGGAGAAATACTCTCTTGCACGCAAGAGAGAGAGCGGAGGAAAATGACCCTCCAAAGTTCGGGCAATTTTCTGAAATATTTGAGCCAAGAAATACAAAGTTCATTTGCAAAAATAATTGCAAAAAGAAATAAAACAAATTTGAGGAATTTCTGAAAAAACACTTTTTTAAAGTTTTTATTTTTGCTTTGGAAAAATGTTATTCGGGTAGAGAATATTTTTCTGATTTTTTTGGTATATAATACCCTATATTAATATTTTGATTTACTTCCTTTTTTTCGCTTTTGTTTTTTGTTTCGGAATAGGTTTAGAAATAGGAAGTTTTTTCTTTTCTTTTGGAAGCCGCCGCCCGAGCGCAGTTTAGACCATGGGCCTAGATCCCACTGTCCCAGGGAACGAATCCCTTAAATACAGGCCGCCCGCCCCTTCCTTCCCCGCCTCCCTGTCACTGCCTGGCGGACCCCGCGACCGACCCTCCCCTTCCCGTCGGTCACCATCTTCCTCCTCTTTCCAAAAGCATGCCCGAGACCGAGCCCGAGCCCAGGAACTTCGGGATTTCCATGCCAATCCCTCTCTCCTCCTTCCTTTCCCCCAAGCCCCCCTGGCCTATATAAAATCCACCGCCCCCGGCCGCCCCGTTCCCACCCTAACCCCGTTGAGCCGCCGCCCGAGCCCACCTCGCCGGAGCAGCTCAGCTGCTGCCCTTCGGCCGCCTCCTGGAGCAGCGCCCCAGCGCCCTCTCCGCCCCCCGAGCCCCTCCCCTCGCCGGAGGACTGCCACCGCCGCCGCCCCATCTCCTCCACCGCCCCCCCCCCGGAGCCCTCCCTCGCCAGCTACCACCCCTCCCTCGCCGAAGTAACCTCCACTGCACGGTAGCCTCCCCCCATCTCTCTGTTCTTTCTTTTTTTTCTTTTGTAGCCATTAGATCTCTACTAGATGGTCTAGATTAGATCCCAGTATAACCCTTCGGTTTAGAGTAGAAAACCAGCGGTTTTATTTTCACTTATTCTTTTAGCCAGTAGTTTTTGGTTAGCCTCGGCCGTTTGCTCCTACCCTTGCAACAAACGCCCTCCGCAGCCTATAGTAGCGCGCCACGTGTACCCCTTGTTAGTTACTAGTTAGCTTTATTTTTTCTGTCAATTTGCAAAAACAGAAAAGTTTATGTTTTGTTTTGGCCACAACTTTTGATCCCGAAGTCCAATGACATTGATTCTTGTTCCAGTAGACTCCAATCTTTCTGTAGTTTTTAAAAACATATAATTTGTCTATTTTTGAAAATTTCAAATATAAGTTAGATTAGATTTAGTTTAAACCTTGTTTTGCCTATTACAGGAGTTTGAAAAATGATTTTGAGTTGATTCTTTTTGCTACTGCTTCTTAGTGATAAAATCTTACTGTGGTAGAAGTGTCAAAAGTTTTAAAGTATTTTTACTGGTGTTTTCAACAGAAACAAGTTTTTGCCATACCGGCGCGTGTTGAACTCCTTTACTTAGGCATTAGCAAATCCTTACTTGTGATGTTATTTTTACTTGTTGCATGATTGAAGTGCTTATGGTGTGTTTTGTTTTTGTATCGGTAGATCATCCGGAGTGCGAAGCGTGTTACTTAGAAGCGCTCGAGCAAGACAACTATCATCAACGCAAGTCATTTTGATCATGTTATTTTACCTATGTTTTCGATGCATGGTAGATCACCTTTCTTTGCCCAATTGCATGCTGCCTAGGTACTTGGAAACTTTAGCATAAGTTGTAGTATCATGTGGTAGGCACACAACAACCCCGATACTTAGCCCCGGGACGACAATTTCTTAATGCTATGCTTGAGTAGACGGGTTCTCGGTTGAGTGTATATCATGAGTGATGCGAGATTGATTAAATAATCAAGACTGGTTAAGACAAGATTTTCAAGACCTCGGACGCAATGCAACTCTGGGTGAAGGACGGTTGATCGGCTCCCTGGAGAACCCAGTGGATGCCCGGGATGCTGGAGAGGCCATGTCATCCTCCGGAAAGCTTCACCCACGCTCGAAGAGACGGACGGAGACTTCAAGACTCAAGGTTACCTGCACAGCCACAAGTCATTATAGGCTCTGGCTTGGTTGGACAACGCGGTGACTCTCGACAGGCGGTGCTAGCAGATTTAGAAGAACGGTAGGAATGGATGGACACCGACAGGGATTTAGAGGGACCCGTTGAAAGACCATGTTTTGATCATCCGGTCTTCAAACACCCTAAAGTGCGAGGACAAACCCGGAGGCGATCAAATCTTGTGGGGAACGTGTGCAAAACTCTGCAGAGTACTCAAACCTAATCGATTAGCCGTGTCCACGGTCATGGACAACTTGAGCCGAAGGCATTGAATTTCCCCTGAACTCTCGACACAACTTAATAATGATGTGGGTGTTAACAACTATTCGGGTACGAGAATTGGTTGGTGGAACCATATCGTTAACAGCAAACGATGTAGTAATATTTTGCTTCCAACCCCTCTTGTTGTAGGATAAAACTGGCTTTATGCAAAACTCATAGCCCACCGGCCAAATATGCATGTAGAGATAGTTGATTATTATTTTACTCCTTTCTTTGATGACTTGCCAGCATATTCAATATGCTGACCTACACGGCTGCAACATATCATGTTGCAGAGTACTTTTCCGACCAGGAGTGAGGCTACGATCTACGCTCAGCGATATGCCCTTGGAGTCGGATGGACTCGTCTACCTGATGCTTCCGCTAGTCTTCGTTAGATATCTCATGAGTTGGCCTTCATCCACTTTATTGTAATCCTTTATTGTAATAAAGTACTCTTTATGAGATTTTGATTAATAAAGTTGTGTGATTGAACTCTTGAATATATACATTATGTACTGTGTGTGTACCAGCATGATCTTGGGATGGTACGGAAACACCAGAGGCTTGACTCGTCTTGAGTCGGGTCGCTACAGAAATGGTATTCAGAGCACACGCTGACCTTAGGACGTAACCTCTAGGAATGGAAAAGCCTTAGGAAGAAAACTATTTTCTTTTATGTCTATAAATCTTCTATTTCCTCTTCTGATCATTTCTGACTTCTCTCCGATTTTCCAATGTTTAGATGGCCACCTTCATCCCTGTTAAGTTCACGGAGTTTTGCTAGCCCGACGCCACTATGCCGTTCGGAAAGGAGCTGGTGCAGATCACCAAGGATTTGAGGATTGCTCTGCCCACTATCACAGGGAAGCCAACTTCGTCTTACCCGGAGGATTCATGCTACAGGATCGAGGTGCATATTCCCGGAAGGACATTCCAGCCGCGCACTGAGCCGATGGATTTCAAGTTCATCGCACCCAACTGGATTCTCGGAATGGACATGGCGATCCATTGTGCACTCGGACGTATCAAGGAAGAATACAAAGGCTGCCATATTTCCCCTGACCTATTCACCGTATCCGGGAGAAACGAAGATGGAGAAATCATCTCAAGCAAGACCAAGGACGCTCTCTTATCTTATGCCCAGACCTTGGAGAAGCACAGCGGGACTCTGGAGCATCGTGTGATCAAGGACGCCAGGAAGATCAAGCAACTGTCACTCCGCGAGCTTGAACTAGAAGAAGCAGCCCGGGAATCCCACTATGAACATGAACTGGAGGCGAAGGACTTTCGGGAGCGGATCGAGAAGCTGAAGACTCGAGTTGCATACCTGGAGGAGGAACTGGACATGGGCGAGAACCTTCATCCCGAAAGAGACGTAGCCCCTTGATCAGCAACGACGAGGACTACGAAGAAAGCTCCACCGAAGGACCCGTCACCATGCTTTTCTGAGGAGGTCATTTAGACTAGACCACCAAATTTACTTTATCGTTATACGTTTTAGGCCGATGTTTAGGATTATCGAATTTTGTATCCCCGTGTGAACCTTTGTGATGATATTGAATAAAATGTGTGGTGTGATACTTGTGTGTTGCATTCATATGGGTAGTGTAATTACTCTTAGACCGTTGTTCTATGCTAATCTCACCCCTCCACAAACATCAGATGCCTCCGAGACGCGCCCCTGAGTCCAACTTCCCGCCGGAACTCACCCAGTTGATCCAGCAACAAAACACCCTGATGCAGCTGATCATCCAGAACCAGAACAATAACAACAACCGTCACCCACCCCAGGCCGACAACCTCACCCGTTTCTTGAGGTTGAACCCTCCAACTTTCTCTAGCAGCATTGAGGCCATTGTGGCAGATGATTGGCTCCGCAAGTTGGAGCGTGAACTTATCACTTCTGGTTGTTCTGAAGCTGAGAAGGTGCGTTTTGCCGCGCATCAACTTGAAGGCCCTGCAGCTGCTTGGTGGGAGAACTACACCACCACTTATCCCATTGATGGAGTCACTTGGGAGCAATTCAAGAAAGCCTTCCGCACCGCACCTGTCTCAGCTGGTGCAATGAGTCTGAAGAAGCGTGAGTTTCGCAACTTACGCCAGGGGAATCGCTCTGTGGCCCAGTACGTTGATGAATTCAGCATGCTTGCCCGTTATGCACCTGGAGATGTGGCCGATGATGCGGCCAAGCAGGAAAAGTTCTTGGAGGGACTCAATGATGAGCTAATTATTCAGTTGACTATAGCCACCTTCAACAACTACCAGGAGCTTGTTGATAAGGCCCTTATCTTGGAGGGGAAACATCAGCAGATGGAGAACCGCAAGCGAAAGTATGGGGTTGGAAAATTCAACTCCGGCACTCAGCAGAAGCCTCGCTACACCCCCTATCCAAGGAATACCGGGACTGGATCCGGTAAGTTTGGAGGACACGTTCAGCATAGCCACCCGGTGCACAACCATGGAGGCCACAACCATGGAGGAAATGGGAACCACCGCAACAACAGCAACTTCAAGAATGGCGGTACTGGCACTCAACAGCATTCAGCTCCAGCTCAGAAGGACCTGACTCACATCACCTGCTTCAAGTGTTAGAAGACGGGAAACTATGCCACTGAATGTCCCCAGAACAAGCAGGGAAATGGAAACGGCAACGGCAACTCTGCAGCAAAGAAGCCCAATCCTTTTCCTTGAGCTCAGGTGAACCACCTTGATGTTGAAGAGGTCTATGATCACCCCGCTACTCTGGTTGGTAAGTTTTTGCTAAATTCACGTCCAGTATTGGTACTTTTTGATTCTGGTGCAACACATTCATTCATATCAAGGGTAGTTGTGGAAAAGTATAGTTTGCCAACTAGAACCCTCAGCCAGCCTATTAAGGTCTGTTCCCCAGGAGGCATGATGACAGCCGGGATAGGATGCCATGCTTTGAGTCTCAACATCGGGAACCATAACTTTCCCACCGACCTCATCGTATTAGAGTCCCAGGGATTGGATGTAATCCTAGGCATGGATTGGTTGGCCAAGTATGAAGGGAATATTGATTGGGCCCTTAAGTCTATTTTGCTCACCACCCCCGAGCAGAAGCGGATTAAGTACGTGTCTCAGCGCCCGACACAAAGTAAGCGAGTAAACTCTCTCACGGGAGTAGTCCAGGAGGAAGTACCGATTGCACAGGAGTACCCAGATGTATTTCCGGAGGAATTGCCGGGCATGCCACCCGATAGAGAGATTGAGTTCTTGATTGAGCTATTACCCGGAACTGCCCCGATATCCAAGAGACCCTATCGGATGCCCGCAAATGATTTGATAGAAATCAAGAAGCAAATTAAGGAGTTATTGGACAAAGGGTATATTCGCCCAAGTTCTTCACCTTGGGGAGCCCCAGTGCTCTTGGTTGAAAAGAAGGACAAGTCATTGAGAATGGTTGTCGATTATCGTGCATTGAACGATGTGACCATCAAGAACAAGTACCCCTTGCCGAGGATCAGTGATCTGTTCGATCAGTTAGTTGGAGCTCGCGTATTCTCAAACATCGATCTTCGATCCGGGTATCATCAGTTGAAGATTCGTGAACAGGATATACCCAAGACAGCCTTAACCACTCGGTACGGCTTGTATGAGTACACGGTCATGTCATTTGGACTGACTAATGCTCCGGCATATTTTATGAATCTGATGAACAAGGTATTTATGGAATACTTGGACAAGTTTGTCGTGGTATTCATCGATGACATACTGATATTCTCCAAGAACGAAGAGGAACACAAGGAACATCTGCGTCTAGTTCTGGAGAAGCTTCGAGAGCATAAGCTATATGCAAAGTTTAGCAAATGTGAGTTTTGGTTGAAGGAAGTCGGATTCCTAGGACACGTCATCTCAGGAGAAGGAATAGCAGTGGACCCAGCCAAGGTCGCTGCAGTCACCGAATGGGTAGCACCCACTTCAGTCAAGGAGATCCGCAGTTTCCTCGGACTTGCCGGATATTACCGGAGGTTCATTGAGAATTTCTCAAAGATCGCCAAGCCCATGACAGAGTTGTTGAAGAAGGAATCCAAGTATATTTGGACTGAGGAATGTGAAACCAGTTTTCAAGAACTGAAGAAACGTCTTGTTACAGCCCCAGTGCTGATATTGCCGAACATTCGGAAGGATTTCGAGGTTTACTCTGATGCTTCTCGTCAAGGACTCGGAGGAGTGCTCATGCAGGAAGGCAAAGTTGTAGCCTATGCATCCAGACAGCTCAGACCCCATGAGTTGAATTATGCCACACATGACTTGGAACTAGCAGCCGTAGTGCACGGTCTCAAGACCTCGAGACATTTCCTGATCGGAAATAGTTGCGATGTTTACACTGATCACAAGAGCCTGAAATATATCTTCACGCAGAAGGAGTTGAACCTCAGACAGAGGCGATGGCTAGAGTTGATCAAGGACTATGACATGAGATTGCATTATCACCCAGGCAAGGCAAATGTTCTAGCCGATGCGTTGAGCCGCAAGAGTTATGTGAACACACTCACAGCGGGAGGATTACCCCAGGAGTTAGTGGATGACCTCCGAGAGCTCAAATTGGAGATAGTTCCAAGAGGATTTGTTGCCACTCTAGAAATTCAGTCTACTTTGACAGAAAAGATCCGCAAAGCACAGAAATCAGACAAGGAGATAGCTGAGATTAAGCAGAAAATGGAAGACGGGAAGGCTAAAGGTTTTCGTGAGGATGAACACGTAACTTTATGGTTTGAGGATCGCATCTATGTGCCCAATGATCCCGAACTCAGGAAGTTGATATTTCAGGAGGCCCATGATTCCCCGTACTCGATACACCCCGGCAACACCAAGATGTATCTGGATCTGAAAGAAAGTTTCTGGTGGACAGGATTGAAGAAAGACATTGCCGAGTTCGTAGCAATATGCGATGTTTGTCAGCGAGTAAAAGCCGAGCATCAGAAGCCAACAGGTTTGCTCCAATGTCTGCCGATACCCGAATGGAAATGGGAAAAGCTTGGTATGGACTTCATCACAGGATTACCACGGACCCGTTCCGGCTATGATTCTATTTGGGTTGTGGTCGATCGTTTGACCAAGGTAGCTCACTTCATTCCGGTGAAGACTACTTACACGAGTGCCAAGCTGGCCAAGATATATATGGCGAGGATTGTATGTCTGCACGGAGTACCGAAGAGCATTGTGTCCGATAGAGGGACTCAGTTCACATCAAAATTTTGGCACCAAGTGCATGAAACCTTGGGAACGAGATTGGAGTTCAGTACAGCTTTTCACCCACAGACAGATGGACAGACCGAGAGAGTTAATCAGATTCTGGAGGACATGTTGAGAGCTTGCGCACTAGACTATGGGTCTAGTTGGGATGACAATTTACCTTATGCCGAGTTCTCATACAACAACAGCTACCAGACCAGTCTGAAGATGGCCCCTTTCGAAGCTCTATACGGAAGGAGGTGCAGAACACCGTTGATGTGGGATGGAGTTGGAGACCGACAGCTTTTTGGTCCCGACCTTATCCGAGATTCTGAAGAGAAGGTCAAGTTAATTCGTGACCGACTCAAGATAGCTCAGTCCAGGCAGAAGAGTTATGCTGACAGCAAACGCAAGGAAGTAACGTACGAAGTGGGAGACCGAGCATATCTTCGGGTGTCTCCACTTCGAGGAATCAAGAGATTCGGTGTGAAAGGAAAATTAGCACCTCGTTTCATTGGCCCCTACAAAATTCTTGAACGTAGAGGCGAAGTTGCATACAATCTGGAACTGCCGGAAGGATTGTCCGGAGTTCATGATGTCTTCCATGTTTCCCAGTTGAAGAAATGCCACGCTGAGATGGCCGATGTTCCGTTGAGAGATACAGTGCCCCTAGAGGCCATGCAGCTTGACGGTGATCTGACGTATAAGGAGAAACCCGTCAGGATTCTCGAGACTACCAACAGAGTTACCGGCAGCAAGATCATCAAGTTCTGCATGGTGTTGTGGAGCCACCACACCGAGGAAGAAGCCACCTCGGAACGAGAAGAGGATCTTCGACGAGACCACCCGCACCTATTTTCTAGCCAACCCGAATCTCGAGGGCGAGATTCATCTTAAGGTGGGTAGGTTTGAACATCCCAATTTTCCTAATTGGGAATGTTGTACATTATAGCTAAGCATCTATGCATGTTGATTGAAATAACTTTAGCACGTGAATTCCTTCGTCTTTTCGATTTGCATTTCCATTTTTCCTCGCGCGAGAAAAGCCCGGAGAAATACTCTCTTGCACGCAAGAGAGAGAGCGGAGGAAAATGACCCTCCAAAGTGCGGGCAAATTTCTGAAATATTTGAGCCAAGAAATACAAAGTTCATTTGCAAAAATAATTGCAAAAAGAAATAAAACAAATTTGAGGAATTTCTGAAAAAACATTTTTTTTAAGTTTTTATTTTTGCTTTGGAAAAATGTTATTCGGGTAGAGAATATTTTTCTGATTTTTTTGGTATATAATACCCTAATATTAATAATTTGATTTACTTTCTTTTTTTCGCTTTTGTTTTCTGTTTCGGAATAGGTTTAGAAATAGGAAGTTTTTTTTTTCTTTTGGAAGACGCCGCCCGAGCGCAGTTTAGACCATGGGCCGAGATCCCACTGTCCCAGGGAACGAATCCCTTAAATACAGGTCGCCCGCCGCTTCCTTCCCCGCCTCTCTCTCACTGCCTGGCGGACCCCGCGACCGACCCTCCTCTTCCCGTCGGTCACCATCTTCCTCCTCTTTCCAAAAGCATGCCCGAGACCGACCCCGAGCCCAGGAACTTCGGGATTTCCATGCCGATCCCTCTCTCCTCTTTCCTTTCCCCCAAGCCCCCCTGGCCTATATAAACTCCACCGCCCCCGGCCGCCCCGTTCCCACCCTAACCCCGTCGAGCCACCTCCCGAGCCCACCTCGCCGGAGCAGCACAACTGCTGCCCTTCGCCGCCTCCTGGAGCAGCGCCCCAGCGCCCTCTCCGCCCCCCCGAGCCCCTCCCCTCGCCGGAGGACTGCCACCGCCGCCGCCCCGTCTCCTCCACCGCCCCCCGGAGCCCTCCCTCGCCGGCGACCACCCCTCCCTCGCCGGAGTAACGTCCACAGCACGGTAGACTCCCCCCATCTCTCTATTCTTTTTTTTTCTTTTGTAGCCATTAGATCTCTATTAGATGGTGTAGATTAGATCCCAGTATAACCCTTCGGTTTAGAGTAGAAAACCAGCGGTTTTATTTTCACTTATTCTTTTAGCCAGTAGTTTTTGGTTAGCCTCGGCCGTTTGCTCATAGCCTTGCAACAAACACCCTCCGCAGCCTATAGTAGTGCGCCACGTGTACCCCGTGTTAGTTACTAGTTAGCTTTATTTTTTTCTGTCTATTTGCAAAAACAGAAAAGTTTCTGTTTTGTTTTGGCCATAACTTTTGATCCCGAAGTCCAATGACATTGATTCTTGTTCCAGTAGACTCCAATTTTTCTGTGGTTTTTAAAAACATATAATTTGTCTATATTTGAAATTTTCAAATATAAGTTAGTTCAGATTTAGTTTAAACCTTGTTTTGCCTATTCCAGGAGTTTGAAAAATGATTTTGAGTTGATTCTTTTTGCTACTGCATCCTAGTGATAAAATCGTACTGTGGTAGAAGTTTCAAAATTTTCAAAGTATTTTTACTAGTGTTTTCAACAGAAACAAGTTTCTGCCATACCGGCGCGTGTTGAACTCCTTTACTTAGGCACTAGCAAATCCTTACTTCTGTTGTTATTTTTACTTGTTGCATGATTGAAGTGCTTATGGTGTGTTTTGTGTTTGTATCGGTAGATCATCCGGAGTGCGAAGCGTGTTACTTAGAAGCGCTCGAGCAAGACAACTATCATCAAGGCAAGTCATTTTGATAATGTTATTTTACCTATGTTTACGGTGCATGGTGGATCACCTTTCTTTGCCCAATTGCATGCTGCCTAGGTACTTGGATACTTTAGCATAAGTTGTAGTATCATGTGGTAGGCACACAACAACCCCGATACTTGGCCCCTGGACGACAATTTCTTAATGCTATGCTTGAGTAGACGGGTTCTCGGTTGAGTGTATATCACGAGTGATGCGAGATTGATTAAATAATCAAGACCGGTTAAGACAAGATTTTCAAGACCTCGGACGCAATGCAACTCTGGGTGAAGGACGGTTGATCGGCTCCCTGGAGAACCCAGTGGATGCCCGGGATGCTGGAGAGGCCATGTCATCCTGCGGAAAGCTTCACTCAGGCTCGAAGAGACGGACGAAGACTTCAAGACTCAAGGCTTACCTGCACAGCCACAAGTCATTATGGGCTCTGGCTTGGTTGGACAACGCGGCGACTCTGGACAGGCGGTGCTAGCAAATGTAGAAGAACGGTAGGAAGTGATGGACACCGACAGGGATTCATAGGGACCCGTTGAAAGACCATGTTTTGATCATCCGGTCTTCAAACACCCTGAAGTGCGAGGACAAACCCGGAGGCGATCAAATCTTGTGGGGAACGTGTGCAAAACTCTGCAGAGTACTCAAACCTAATCGATTAGCCGTGTCCACGTTCTTGGACAACTTGAGCCGAAGGCATTGAATTTCCCCTGAACTCTCGACACAACTTAATAATGATGTGGGTGTTAACAACTATTCGGGTACGAGAATTGGTTGGCGGAACCATCTCGTTAACAACAAACGATGTAGTAATATTTTGCTTCCAACCCCTCTTGTTGTAGGATAAAACTGGCTTTATGCAAAACTCATAGCCCCACCGGCCAAATATGCATGTAGAGATAGTTGATTATTATTTTACTCCTCTCTTTGATGACTTGCCAGCATATTCAATATGCTGACCTACACGACTGCAACATATCATGTTGCAGAGTACTTTTCCGACCAGGAGTGAGGCTACGATCTACGCTCAGCGATATGCCCTTGGAGTCGGATGGACTCGTCTACCTGATGCTTCCGCTAGTCTTCGTTAGATATCTCATGAGTTGGCCTTCAGCACCTTTATTGTAATCCTTTATTGTAATAAAGTACTCTTTATGAGATTTTGATTAATAAAGCTGTGTGATTGAACTCTTGAATATATACATTATGTACTGTGTGTGTACCAGCATGATCTTGGGATGGTACGGAAACACCACAGGCTTGACTCGTCTTGAGTCGGGTCGCTACACAACAACAACAATAATAACGACGACGATGACGACGATGACAACGAGGACAAGGACGACAATGATGTTGATGAGGACGACGATGACAACCACAACAACAACAATAGCCACAACAACAACAACAACAACAACAACAACAACGAAGACGACGACGACAATGAAGAAAATAACGATAATGACGAGAACAATGACAACCGCGACAACAACAATAACAACAATGATAACAACGACAACAACGACAAAAGCGATAGCATACGACAAGATTAACATCAACAACAACAACGACGACGACAACAACAACAACAACAACAACAACAACAACAACAACAACAACAACAACAAAAACAACAACAAGAACAACAATATGAATAGCGAAGACGACGGCGACGACAACAACAACAACTTTCATATTGCTATGCTTGAGTAGACGGGATTTCGGTTGAGTGCATAACACGAGTGATGCGAGGTTGATTAAATAATCAAGACCGGTTAAGACAAGATTTTCAAGACCTCGGACGCAATGCAACTTTGGGTGAAGGACGGTTGATCGGCTCCCTAGAGAACCCAGTGGATGACCCGGGATGTTGGAGAGGCCATGACATCCTGCGGAAAGCTTCACCCAGGCTCAAAGAGACGGACGGATATTTTCAAGACCCAAGGCTTACCTACACAGCCACAAGTCATTATGGGCTCTGGCTTGGTTGGACAACGCGGCGACTCTGGACAGGCGGTGCTAGCAGATGTAGAAGAACGGTAGAATTGGATGGGCACCGACAGGGATTCAGAGAGACCCGTTGAAAGACCATGTTTTGATCATCCGGTCTTCAAACCCCCCGAAGTGCGAGGACATACACGGAGGCGATCAAATCTTGTGGGGAACGTGTGCAAAACTCTGCAGAGTACTCAAACCTAATCGATTAGCAGTGTCCACGGTCATGGACAACTTGAGCCAAAGGAAGTGAAGTTATCTGAAATTCTCAACACAAATAATAATATTGATGTGGGTATTATTGACAACATGGGTACGAGAATTGGTTGGTGGAACCATCTCGTTAACAACCAACAATGTAGTAACATTTTGTTTTCAGCCCTCTCTTGATGTAGGAGAAAACTTGCTTTTTCGCAAAAAAAAAAACTTATAGCCCCACCTGCCATATATGCATATAGTATAGATGATTAAATTTCACCCCTCTCTTATGTGACTTGCCGGCATATTCAATATGCTGACCTACACGGCTGCAACGACTTATGTTGTGGATATTTTTCTCCGAGGAGTAAGAGTACGATTCAGGGTTACGGTCTACACTCAACTTGTCGTTGGTGCTTATTGGGACTCCACTCCCTTGACCGCTTCCGCTGAGATATTTAAGGTATATATCAGTTTTACGCTATTTACATGTGATTGCACTTTGATATATACATTGATGTACTGTGTGTGCCAGCATATTGATCCAGGGATGGCACAGATACACAGAGGCTTGACTCGTTTTGAGTCAGGTCGCTACAGAGATGGTATCAGAGCACATGTTGACTGTAGGACGTGACCCTAGAAACTGGAAACTTCTTATGATAGGACCTCTCAAAAATCTTATTTTCAAACAACACCTTTTACTTCTCATCTCTTCTGATTTCATCAAATGTTTTCTCTCACCTCACAAAATTAGACAATACCCTTACCCCTTTGAGCACATGAAGGATCAACCGACTCCCACTTCAAAGTAACGAGGATTTCATCATGGAGTTGAAGCTACACAAATTGTAGACTCTCAAGACCCGAAGAATTCGAAGACCCTGAAGTGTTCGAATAATTATATGACCATTAGAAGCCCAAAATCCTTTTATATACTCACGTTAGATACGATGATTTGTGAGCCATCATTGGTGTGTGTTTTCCAACGGCCACAACTAAAACCTATTCTCAAAAATATTGTTTGTATTGTGTGTATCTCCCTCCCTCTCTTAACCGTCTCATCCCCAAAACCTCAACCCTACCAGATGGAGTATGAAGCTGGACTTGTAGTCTCTGGACCAATGACCCAGCTGGAAGCTGAAATATGGATTCAGAACATGGAGAACCACTTCGGGAGCAGCTTGATCTCAAGGAAGTATGAAGTGGAACACGCTCTTCAGTACTTTACACAAAGTGCTGCTATCTGGTGGAAAATGCACCATGCCATACAAGGATTTAGTGGAGCAGAAACTTGGGACAAATTCAAGAAGACTCTGTTAAGATCCCGCCTCATTCGAAAGTGCTATGAAAATCCGAAGGAGAAGACTTGTGCATGCAAGATCTGTGGAGAAATAGGACACACCCAGGAAGAACACAAGGATGGATGCACTCATTGTGAAGAAAATCACCCAGCTGAGGAGTGCCCAAGTAGTCAGGTGACTTGTTTCCTTTGTGAAGGAACCACCCACTACCCAGCTCAATGTCACATTTACCCCAAGGTGCAACAAGTTGTCAAGCAGCAGAAAGATGCAGTGAAGGAAACCGTCAAGAAGAAGATTCTAGAAGGACCGGTGATGAACGAAAATATTGAAGACCCTGATGGACAAGGTCTGACCAGATTTTTCTCCAATGCATGCTACTCATGTGGAGAAGAAGGACATTATTCACAGGATTGCACGAAGGGAAGCCAAGAGTATCTGGGAAACTTCCTGACGGAAAAAGTGGAGTTTGGTCCACTTGAAATAGAAGAACTGGCCAAAATAAAGGAGTCCGGAAAGAAGAAAAAGTACCCTCGAAAGAGCCAAATCTCTGCAGACATAGACCTGAGTCATGTCAGATGTTACAAGTGTATGGAATTCGGCCACCACAAATACATGTGCTCAGGAAGGAAGCCGAAAACCAAAGGAGCAAAAGCAAACACTAAGACGCCTCGAGACTTGTCAGAACTCATTTTCTTTCGTTGCAAGGAAGCAGGACATTTTGCTAGCGATTGTCCACAAAGGAAGAAAGATAAGAAGGAGTAGTTAAGTTTTGACCGCAGCAATTAGTGTAATATGAAGAACTCTTGTTTTTCATGAGATCATGGAGTGAAAAAAAAAATTGTAACAGAAGTCCCTGAGGTTGTAATAACATCATGAATAAATGGTATTTATTGTCTCATGATTGCCTATGTTGAAATTGTATGCGTTGTTTCTCTACGAGCAAAGATCTCTGAAGAATTATGAGGATATGAGAAAATATGCTCTATGCAGGCATGAGTATAATTCATTTAAGTGTGGTAGTAATCGGTAAACCCACAGGATCCACTGAGTAGGAATGTACCAGGAATACCTGAGTGAAGTACGTGCGGAGATGATGGAGATAAAGCTCATGACCACCATGATGAAGCAAAAGATGGATGATTTCAAGGAGCACATTGGAAAGTTCCAGTGGAACTAAAGTACCTCCGAGAGAGGCAGATGAATAAAGTTGGCAGAAAATGCTCAACCATACCGAACAATGTGGATGGCAGCATTTGTAATAGAGTACTTTTGAATTGGAGTTTTTGAGGATAAATTACGGATGTAATAAAGGATTGATTATGAAATGGATATCATTTATGGAAGAAGCTATGATGGATCAGCAAACGTTTTCTTAGGAGCATACGAAAACCTGAGAGTTGTGAAGATACGATAGATGTTTCGTTCAGCTTGCAAAACCAATGGATTATCCGAACTTCGTTCGTGGACAAGAGAAATTATGCAACGCTTGTGAGGATGCCCAAGTGTTAGAATGCGAGATTCACTAAACCTTATACAGAGAAATGATTTGGGTGCGGAATGGATTGATCACCATGACGACTTACTCTTATCATTTATCTTGCTATTCGGAATGGTAAATCTGAGAGACTTACCCATAGAGAGAGACGACGTTCTTTGAAGCTTTTGTTTAAGCCTTAGAATGGTATGATGAAAGCCCCACGTACATGGCATTTGTTCTCACGTGTAGGAAATTTTACGGTGAGGATGAAGACAAGACCTCTCTCTCTGCAGGATAACCACAAATGGTAGACCACCATGAGAACCATCGATATGTTATTTAGAATTGACCACGAGACTGTCAGTTAAGAAGACCCAGTAATGGAGGAAGCTTATATCAACGGAAGAGCCCTCGTTTTTTATGGAGGCGTTATGAATATAACGGGAGAGCATCACCAAAGGATTTAATATGAAGACTATGCGATGTCAGTTGCCAAAACTCCAAAGGATTGTTAAATTCTTAAGGGACCAGTTTTTCTCATTTTAAGTGTGGTAGCATCCCGCTTTGCCGGAGGTTGGAATTGTTAGAAGACCCTAAACCCTAACCTTTCTTTCTAGCCTCTTCGAATCTCGAGGACGAAATTCATTTTAAGTGTGGTAGGTTTGTAACACCCCAAATTTGGGAATGTTAATATAATTATTATATTGTTTGTTTGTTGGCTTGAGTGATTGAAACTTGAGTGAAGTTTGAAACTTTTCAAAAACTTTTGAATGAGAGGGAATAAAATGACTTTCCCCTTTTTCCTGTGAATTCAAATTCATTTTATTTTTAAATCAACGAGAGGAGATAGCATGACTTCTTCAACTATAAAGAATTTGAATCAAGGTGGCATTGGAATTCCTTTCGATTTTGCTTTGCATTTTGTTTCTTCCACACTCACGGAAGCCGGAACCATATCTTGTCAAGCAAGAAAAAGAGAGGAGAAACATGACCCTCCAAAACCCGGGGATATTCTTTGAAATATTTGAGCTATGAAACCGAAGATTTATTTGAGAAAATATTTGCAAAAAGAAATAAAGCATTTAGGGATTTCCTAAAAAACTTTTTTTTTCAAGTATTTATTTTGGTAGTGGAAAAATGCCCATCTTTTTGGATTTATTTTTTTGAAAATTTTAATATATTATACCCCTATATTCCAAGGATATTCTATTTCCTTTTAATCGTATTAATTTCTGTTTTAATAAAAAGAGAAAGAGATCTCTTATTTTAGGAATGTACTTGGGCCACGTTAGGAAACCAATCTGGCCCAATCCCACCTTCTTCTTCCTCCTCACGAGCTTCCTTCTGTGGCCATGGCAGAAGCTTCCCTCCCCCGATTCGCGGGCTACACTTCCTTCCCGGGCCTCCGACCACCCCTATAAGAACGCCCCTCCTCGCCTCGTTCCATTTTCCCCATAACCTCGCCTTCTCCCTGCTCGTAGCCACGACGCCACCATCCTCATCTTCCTGTCAAGAACGGAGTACAGTAGGTCTCGTGGCGCTTCCCTATCACCCCTGCCGAGCGTCTCCAGCGCCCCACCCCCTACCGTGCTACTCCTCTGCCGATTCCCCACCCCGCTGGCGACCTCCCCACCTCGCTGGAGCAGCTACCTCGCCGGAGTTCTTCCTCTGTGTCACCCATGGTGAGATTCACGAAATCCTGTATTGCAGTTTTTTCAGAAAAATGCAATCTTAGAAAATTCATATCTATTAGTCTATAACTCCGAATTAGGTGATTCTTTTTGCGTTGGATCACAAATTTTATGCAGTTTCCGAAGATATATAGTTTGTCTATGTTTGGATTTATAAAAATTGAGTTAGATCGGATTTGAATTAAAGCTTGTTTTGCTTATTCCGGGAGTTTAAAAATAGCTTTTAATTTGATTCTTTTTGCTGTTGCTTCCTATTGATCATATCTTTCAGTACTTTAAGTTTCAATTTTTTTTAAATATTTTTAATTGGGGTTTTTACCAAAACAGATTCTGTTTTAGTTCTTTTAGGATTATAGCTATTTCTTTTTCTATATTTGTTTTCAAATTAGTTTCTTTTATATTTGAGAAAGTTTATATTTGGTTTTCTGTTAGATAACAGTAGTTTCTCAACAAGTTTTTA
This sequence comes from Hordeum vulgare subsp. vulgare, assembly GCF_904849725.1. Taxonomy (NCBI): domain Eukaryota; kingdom Viridiplantae; phylum Streptophyta; class Magnoliopsida; order Poales; family Poaceae; genus Hordeum; species Hordeum vulgare. Next base: position 301,551,291 of record NC_058519.1, read on the forward strand.
TTTTTATTTTATTTGTTATCATGAAATCAATGCTAGTTCCCAAATAACTTGTAATTGATTTCTCTACTGTTTCAAATCCCGTTTGGAAATACTTTCAAATAGTTTTGTGAAAAATACCTTACTTTATCTTAGTTAAATATATATATTAGTTCCCTATTATTTAAGTATTTTATTTTCTGTTAGACAAAAACTATTTAGTGTTTGACGTAGTAGAAGACTCCCTAGTCTTATTTGAAGTTTCTTTCGGATTCTTATTCGCTCTCCCTTTTGTTTTGATTGCTAGAATGATTGCTAGTATGAGTGCTTATGTGAATGATATGTTTGTTATATAGATTTCATCGGAGAGTGACGAGTAGTCTATCAAGTTATTTCTCGAGAAATTCTTCTTCGTCAACATCGCCAGGCAAGTCACTTTGATCATACTATCACCTATGTTTTATGCATTGTAGTTCTACCATCCTATGCCCAATTGCATGCTGGGTAGGTACTTGGAAATTTTAGTATAGATTGTAGTATCATGTGGTAGACACACAACAACCCCGATACTTGGCCCCGGGACGACAAATTTCATATTGTTATGCTTGAGTAGACGGGATTTCGGTTGAGTGCATAACACGAGTGATGCGAGGTTGATTAAATAATCAAGACCGGTTAAGACAAGATTTTCAAGACCTCGGACGCAATGCAACTCTGGGTGAAGGACGGTTGATCGGCTCCCTGGAAAACCCAGTGGATGACCCGGGATGCTGGGGACGGCCATGACATCCTGTGGAAAGCTTCACCCAGGCTCAAAGAGACGGACGGATATTTTCAAGACCCAAGGCTTACCTCCACAGCCACAAGTCATTATGGGCTGTGGCTAGGTTGGACAACTCGGCGACTCTGGACAGGCGGTGCTAACAGATGTAGAAGAACGGTAGGTATGGATGGGCACCGGCAGGGATTCAGAGGGACCCGTTGAAAGACCATGTTTTGATCATCCGGTCTTCAAACACCTTGAAGTGCGAGGACATACTCGGAGGCGATCAAATCTTGTGGGGAACGTGTGCAAAACTCTGCAGAGTACTCAAACCTAATCGATTAGCCGTGTCCACGGTCATGGACAATTGAGCGAAAGGAACTGAAGTTATCTGGATTTCTCAACACCATTATATATATTTGATGAGGGTAATAATGTTAACTCGGGTATGAGAACTGGTTGGCGGAACCATCTCATTAACAACCAACTACGTAGTAATATTTTGCTTTTAGCCCTCTCTTGATGTTGGAGAAAACTTGCTTTTCGCTAAAAACTTATAGCCCCACCTGCCATATATGCATATAGTATAGATGATTACATTTCACCCCTCTCTTATGTGACTTGCCGGCATATTCAATATGCTGACCTACACGGCTGCAACGTCTTATGTTGCAGATATTTTTCTCCGAGGAGTAAGAGTACGATTCAGGGTTACGGTCTACACTCAACTTGCCGTTGGTGCTTATTGGGACTCCACTCCCTTGACTGCTTCCGCTGAGATATTTAAGGTATATATCAGTTTTACGCTATTTACATGTGATTGCACTTTGATATATACATTGATGTACTGTGTGTGCCAGCATACTGATCCGGGGATGGCACAGATACACAGAGGCTTGACTCGTTTTGAGTCGGGTCGCTACACAACAACAACAACAACAACAACAACCACAACGAAGACGACGATGACGACGACGACGACCACAACAACAACAACAACAACAACAACAACAACAACAACAACAACGACAACAGCGACAACAAAGAAAGAAACGACATCAACGACGATAACAACATGAACAACGAAGACGATGACCATGACCACAA